>NC_073358.2:3827500-4105000 GCF_027580225.2 Misgurnus anguillicaudatus | reverse complement strand
TGGATACAGGAAAATGATCGACTGTAAGGTTACACATCGCCCTCTCTTTTTACTACAGACAGCTAATGAAAACACTAAACAATGCAAACTTACCAGCGATATATTAACTGACGAGAAATATAAGGATATTTTGTGAATGCAGCCCTTTCCAGCAGGGAGATGGAAGATGCGGTTTTAGCCACAGATTGGTCGGCGCTGGAAGATGGAGCGGACCCGGAAAAACAAAATGAAGAGCGGAACGAACACGCAGGGAAAATGCGGAAAGTCGGAGGCTGTTAGATGTAACAGCGGAATCGAATTATAGTAATGAGAAAAGACATGGCATTTCGTGGAATTAATATTGCTTTTTTGTTTGTTTTATGAAATTTTGTGTATTTTTTACTTTTGTGGAAAATGTGAAAATGAACATTCTTAAAAGTTTTTTCAGTACGCGTTAGTGTTAACTGTCAAAGTTTCCATTATTTTCATTTTTGCTCGCTGATTGCGAAACATCTTCATTGATTCAGCAGTGATGGCGGAGAGAGGTGCACATTTAACAACTGCTGCTACTGCTGAAGATAACAGACCATCAATTTTTGAGGTTTTAGCTCAGGACTCTCTGATGAGTGCTGTCAAACCTGCATTACAACACGCTGTCAAGGTATTTGATCTATTCAATCCTTGTGCGTTTACGACATCATGTGACACATAAATTATTATAATTTTACTGTTATAAAAGATTCACTGACCTAGTAGTCATTTTTCAATGATTGACACTTAACATTTGTGTGATTTGATGTAAATCTTGTTACTGGAGATTAGGGCTGTCAAACGATTAATCACATACAAAATAAAAGTTTGTGTTTGCATATTATATATGTGTGTGTAATGTTTGTAATTATTATGTATATATAAATACACAAACATTCATCTATATATTTTTAAAAAATTACATGTATATTTGTGTATATTTTATATATTTGTTTATATATATAAATTCTTAAATTCATAAATGTATGTTTGTGCATATATATATATATATATGCACGCACACGCACGCACGCACACACGCACACACACACACACACACACACACACACACACACACACACACACACACACACACTCATTTTGGGATGTGGTCCTGTTCAAGACAATCTCCTGAACTCCAAACTGAACGTCAGAATGGGAAAGAAAGGTTTTAAGCATTTTTGAGCGTGGCATGGTTGTTGGTGCCAGACGGGCCGGTCTGAGTATTTCACAATTTGCTCAGTTACTGGGATTTTCACGCACAACCATTTTTAGGGTTTACAAAGAATGGTGTGAAAAGGGAAAAACATCCAGTATGTGTGGGCAAAAATGCCTTGTTGATGCTAGAGGTCAGAGGAGAATGAACCGACTGATTCAAGCTGATAGAAGAGCAACTTTGACTGAAATAACCACTCGTTACAACTGAGGTATGCAGCAAAGCATTTGTGAAGCCACAACACACACAACCTTGAGGCGGATGGGCTACAACAGCAGAAGATCCTGGTGGTGCAATGTTGTGGGAGATGTTTTCTTGGCACACTTTAGGCCCCTTAGTGCCAATTGGGCATCGTTTAAATGCCACGGCCTACCTGAGTATTGTTTCTGACCATGTCCATCCCTTTATGACCACCATGTACCCATCCTCTGATGGCTACTTCCAGCAGGATAATGCACCATGTCACAAAGCTCGAATCATGTCAAATTGGTTTCTTGAACATTACAATGAGTTCACTGTACTAAAATGGCCCTCACAGTCACCAGATCTCAACCCAATAGAGCATCTTTGGGATGTGGTGGAACGGGAGCTTCGTGCCCTGAATGTGCATCCCACAAATCTCCATCAACTGCAAGATGCTATCCTATCAATATGGGCCAACATTTCTAAAGAATGCTTTCAGCACCTTGTTGAATCAAACAGTTCTGAAGACGAAAGGGGGTCAAACACAGTATTAGTATGGTGGTCCTAATAATCAGGTAAATGTATATATATATATTACACACAGTACACACAACAATTATGCACGCACAAACTTTTATTTTGTTTGCGATTAATCGTTTGACAGCCTTAGATTCAACCATTCAATGCATCCACGTGTTACATTCTGCTTTACAGTAATAGAGCAACCCAGATATCAATGCTGTCATTTTTCACAGATCCTCGCCACATCTAACCCTGCTCGCTATGGTGTTCTTTGGAGGAGGTTTGATGAGATTTATGCCATCCTAGATTTGTTGTTGCAGCATCATTTTCTATCCCGCACCAGCGCCTCGTTTTCAGAGAACTTCTATGGTCTAAAGCGCGTAGGAACGGACAGCACACGTCCTGCGCACCTGGGGCTCCTCCGTAAGCAGCACTGGCGCTGTTTGCTCCTGCTGGCCCTCCTGCCTTACCTTCACAGGAAACTGGAAAAAGTTTTTGCTCGACAGAGAGACGAGGACGATTTCTCCATCCGCTTGCCGCAGTCCTTCACGCAGAAGTTGTACAGGGCCTTTCTGGCCGCGTACCCTTATGTGTGCATGGCCTGGGATGGTTGGGTGTTTTGCCAACAGCTTTTGTATGTCTTCGGCAAAGCACGGACACATTCACCACTTTTGTGGCTTGCGGGGGTTAAACTGTCATATCTAACTGCTCATGACATCCGCACCCTAGATCTCAAGCCGTCAGGCCCGACATTTAACCCCAGTCAAAGGTAAGTTTATAAAAAGTGCAAGTAGTGCGTTTTTTAGGAATGGGAGTCTTTATTGAAATATATATGAGTCTAAATAAAACTGTTTGTTTTTCAGCATTGCAGAAAAATGTCAGCGTCTCATCTCTACAGCGGTGGGTGGTGTTGCTGTATCACTTTCAACCAGCCTCTCGATTGGAGTGTTTTTTCTGCAGTTTCTAGAGTGGTGGTATTCATCAGAAAACCAAAGCACTAAGTCTTTGACCTCCCTCCCAACCCCTCCACCACCTCTCCACCTTCATAGCGAGGAAACGTCACAAACACACAACAAAATCTGCCCGCTGTGCAGGAAAGTGCGTACCAACGACACTGCCCTTGCGACTTCAGGTTATGTGTTTTGTTACAAGTGCATATATGTCTATGTCAAAGCCAATCATAGATGTCCCCTTACCGGCTACCCTTCTGAACTGCAACATCTCATTAAAATATACACACCTGATGGATAGACTGGTTTTACATGAGGCACATTTTGAATTTTTTTTCCCCAAATGCCATATTATAAACTAATACAGCAAAGCTCAGTCTCACAGAATTGCGTACCTATAGTCACATAATTTTTTTATTCTTTTTCTGTCACGAATTTCCAGTTTTTTTGTAATCGTATCGCGAATTTCTGTTTGTGTGTCAATTGTCAGGTATTGGTTGCTCAACTGTTTTGTCCTATTTTCTTACCATTGTCGCTTCGGTTTAGGGTTAGATTTACATAAAATGACATATTTACCCAAACCCAACTCTAATCCTAACGGCAGGCGACAATGGTTTAAAATTTAGAAAATATAAAAAAATAAATCAGAAAAAATAGTATAAACCAATACTTAAAGTGACATGCTAACGCAAACACCAAATCTAACCCTAAACCGAAGCGAGAATGGTTTGAGGGTGGGAAGGAGCAGTTGAGTGGCCAATGCGTGATAATGACGCGCAAACAGAAATTCGTGATACGATAACAAAAAATAATAAAAAAATTATGTGACTATAGGTACGTAATTTGGTGAGACTGGGTAGCAGAGTAATTGTGTGATTTTACATTATTTTTGCACATTGTTCAGATAGGCTACACCCATATGGGTGCTCCTTTAAATTTCAGGTAAGAATTAAATGTTTGTGGTATTTGATCAATGTAGTCTACAAATTTTAAAGATACAAATATTTAATTTGGCAGTGAAGAGGAGTATTAAGGCGGTTTACATGGCATGTTTTTGCTTTCCTTTAATTAAAAAAAAAAATTATATATAATGAAAGTAAATCTGAAATTTGATGGTTATGTTTTGCCTCACATACTGTTCTAAAAAATTCTTAATATCTGAATTACTAATGCTCATTTAATGTATCCTAAAATTGGAAATCAAATTTTCTATAAATGTACACACAACTGGAACTTTAAAGGCTACCCAAAATGTGGGGAATGTGACTCTTCATGCCTGGCTTGTAACCGGTTTAAATAATTTCCATGAGTGTTTGATAATCATGTCTATAAATTGATGCAATGGAAATTTTAGGTGAAGTGAAAAAATTGCCTCTCAGATGAAACCTTCAAGACCAGTGGTGTAACTGTGAATTCTTTTAAATGTACTTCAAACAGTATTTGTTTTTAATTGTATTATAATTGTATAAAATTGTATCAAAGCTTCTTGACTTTCATCTCACCACACCATTCAAATTGTAAATTTTTAGATTGGGCAGGTGTAAAGCAACTTTGGACATGTGCATTACAAGATAAACATTTTATTGGTATGTTCCCTGAGAATCAAACTGATATCCCTTTGTAAAGCATTGCACACAGGGTCATTATTAGGCATAGGTGAACTAGGCGGTTACCTATAGCTTCAGAGGGCGCATATACATTTTAACTGCTGCTTAACTCATGAACACTGCAACAAAATATAAACCAAATGTTGTGTGTTTAACACAGAATGGACAGCGAAATAATTTACAAGCATCAGACAGGAGGTGGTATGTGTGATGTGCCCAAAAGTATTGGAGTTTTTAAAGCCACAACCTGCTTTCCTCTGTTTTTAACACATATTTTTAATGATAATTGACGTATACTAATTATGAAGCAATGCACTTGTGATGATTTGCCCTTAAGAAAATAATCCATGATTAAACTATAGTAAAAGTAAATTTGTGGTTACTTACTACAAATAAAACTATGTTCTTACCATAATAACAATGGTATTTTATATGTAGTAAAACTATGGAAATACAAACGGTAATTAATGTGTCTCACAATGGATATGAAACATGAGTTGTGTCTATATGCTAAATATATTAACCCGATTGTGAGGTTTACTTCAGAAATGCTAATGTGATGTGCAGCGGTACAATTTTTCCACAATATGAAATTGTGTTCCTAAAGTAAAGTTGAATGTCGATGTATAACTACAGTAATAATGTTGATTCGGAATAAGTTTGTCGTTCACATAGTATGGGGCTCTTCAATGGGGCCCTTGATTCATAAATTTACCATTTTCAGCACTCAACAACACCATTAACAATTTTTTTTCCTTTTATACAACAAATTTAAATGCTTTGAATTTAATGCATTTTCACTGTAAAAAATTCAGTAGAAATTTGCAGCTGGGTCGCCGGCAACCCACCGCAGATTCAAATGTATGTTACCACCGGCAACATTTTGTTCAAAGCTAAATGAACACCAAACATTTACAAGTCTTTGTACAGAACAAAACTAGAAAAACAGCATCAAGCAAAACATTCTGTGAAACAAAATCTGAAGTAAAAACAGAAAAAGTTTGATGATTTCTGGTTCCCAGAATGCTTTGCATGAGGCTGTTATTGTATAGTTTTCTTCTGTAAAGATAAGACTTGTTAATATTTAAAATTTACTCAACTTTGAACAAACTTTTGCCAGTAAATAAAATAAATTTAAATCTACGGTAACTTACCGGCAACCCAGCTGCAATAACACTGTAATTTCTATGGATTTTTTTACAGTGTGCAATCAGGGCTGTTTCTAGCCATTTTGACACCCGAGGCAAAACTCCTATTGGCACCCCTCAAACAAGTTCAAACACAACAAATTATGTAAAAAAAAAAAAAACGTGACTTATGTAACACCTTTGATTACATGTTGCATATATCATGATTTTTGCATAATGTGTTTGAACTTGTTTGGGGGGGTGCCAACAGGAATTTTGCCTCGGGTGTCAAAATGGCTAAACAGCCCTGATTGCAACAGAGTTACAGAAATTAACCTGTACAGTAAAATTAAAAAAAAAAAAATTCGCCACTTTTAACCTATGCGAAACAGGAACAAGTTATATACACAATGCCTTCCACAGATTAACCCCTAAACCAACTAGACAAATGCAAATAATCTAGCATTAAAAAGGTACTCTGCATTAATGGAAATGCAATTTATACAATAAATATTGACATCCTGAAGAGTGTGTTGCAGATGGTGGAGGGATGTCCTACGTTGAGAAGACATCAGTAAAGTTTTCAAAAACAGTCACATAAGCTGCCTCACAGAAGAAAAGCCTAAAAACATAAGCAGACATTACTTGTTGCAATATTTGTGTACACATTACTTTATTAACATTGACTCAACAACAGCCTGTTCCTTAAGATACCCATCTCCCCAACAAAAACATAGCAGGGCACAGAAGTGATGCACTACTCCCAGACTAAAAATACAGCTCTGGAATTTTCTCAGACCCATGAAGCCCATGGGACCATGTGTTTGGTACTCACCAAAAACCTCCTGAAAGAAAGAAAGACACTCCAAGTTTGTTACTGCTGGCAATTTAATTGTTGGTTTGTAAAATCAAGCAATGCAAAGAAATTAATTTCCTAACTTCGTAGTATTTAATGAATATTCAAGCTCAAGTTTACCATAAACCTGAAACATCAATAGCTCAGAGAGAAGATTAAACTCATTCAGACCTTGGTCAGTGATGCCACAGGGCAACAATACCAAGTCAGTTAAGTTCTCTTACTCATCATTGCTGCAGACATTCTTACCATATCATCATCCTTATTAAAGAAATCAAGTTACAGCAACTTAAGTCAGACACTAATGGAAAGATTGTCCAAAAGCACTGTCAACTCCCATTATTCCATTTGTGCTGACAATTTGAGTTTTAAGCTATAAAATATTTGCTTCATACCTTCATGAATCCTCTTCAGAGCTTTTCTAGCAATACCGTATAAAAGTCTTGTAGAAATTAAAACATTTAATACATTTCCTAAGGCCGGTTACGGAGCAGCAGGATAGCGTTCCTCACTTTGAGACACAGCCTTTTGTAGTTTATCATGAGATTGGCAGCACTCCAGGTGCACCTGTTCCCACTTTATCATCATTAGCCTGTGACACGAGGCAACTACATTTGAATTTGTAATCATACCCTGAGGATCAGTGTGGTAATTGAAAGAATTAAGTAGTGTCAATGAGGTCAGAATTGTTTTTTAACAGGCAGTTCTCAAATGGTTTTAGTGCTTACTCAGTCAGTGTACAGACATGCAACATCATAAAACACAGTCACTGTTAATATTATAAACAAGAGCAGTGTTTCTCAACAGATCAAATTTTGTAGAAAAGTCATGCCGTGATGGGCACAACCATTTCATTTTGCTGATGCTGTATAAATATGTGAAATTAGAAGGTGCATTGTTTACTCAAATTTTCAAAATTTTGTATGCATTATAATATACGAACTTTTGAAATGGATCAAAACCTTTTTTATAAAAGTTATCTTGCCCTGGTCTAGTCTACAATCTGCATCGTATATGAGGAGCTCGGATGCAAAACCCTCTAAGACCTTGTTCATACTGTCAGTCCAAATCCAATTTTGGTGCATATCCGCTTGGAATCCAGTCACATTTAGTAACGTGTAAACGGCCCAAAAACTGCATGAAATACATTTTTTTGAAATCCATTTCAGGCTACAGCCAGAGGTGGTTTGAAATCCATTTCAAATCACATTTCCGGAAATCCATTTCAGTCTGACCGCTCCGAATAGTGCTGTCACAATGATTAAATAATTGTCTCATCGCGATTGTTTGACCTCATCGCCATGAAATCAGATCACCCCAATGATTGCACATCTCTCTAAAAAACACAAGAGGGAGCTGTAGCGCCTGCATAAACGAGACTGTATGGCATTCCTACAATGCGATACATTGCAAAGCCTTTTAATACAGTGGAAAAACAGCATTTAAAGAAATGTTGCAAAACTTTGATAAGCAGTATGAACTATTATCATTAAATAATTACTTTGAAATATGTGTATTAATATTCACTGTTAGGTAAACCTCGCAAAAGATTTAATTTGAATAATCACAACAATGTACAGACGCGATCGTGCAGTGACGCGATACACATCTGGTCCGAACTTTACTTCCGGTTTCAGTTTTTTAAATGGTCTGACTAGTTGCTAAACTAAACTCTTGAACAATACCTTGTCGAAATGTGTTGTTTATTTTGCTTGTTATATAAATAAACAACGTTTAAAGTACTTTGTTGTCATTTATTCTTAGCGGAGTTTACCGGATGTTACGTGTTGACCACGAAATCCGCTTGTTTATGTTGTTACTGCTGAAACCGTCTATAAAAATTATTTCATGAACAATCAAAATGTATGAGAATTAAATGTCAAAGCAATAAAACAGACAATTAATCGTCATAACCGCCAAAGCCATAAAACAGGCAATTAATTATCATATTTGTCACAATTTATTAAGCAAGTAACCATTAGCCAAATGTCATAATCGTGACAGCCCTAGCTCTGAGCACATTTGTGTAGCTTTTTGGTTACGTCGCGCTGTCACGTCCCGTAAACGCAACCCCAGCACGAACTTTGGAACAGTCTGTTTCTGACAAAATTATAGGGGTTTGGGAAAGTCCACATATTGGGGAATATTTCTACAACGTCAGACGTCGAGACAGATTGTCGTGCCATCGCGACGTCATTGCCATAGAAACAGTGCAGATAATCCGGAACACGGCAGAACGTTATACGCACAGATTAGTTGTGATACACAATATGGACAGTGGGTCTGTCAAATCGGATATGCACCAAAAATCGTATATGGACTGACAGTGTGAACAAGGTATTAGTGCTGCGCCTGACGTTTTCCTGTAAATAAGCATTTTTTTATCAGACTCTTAATGGATTCAACAAACTGGTATCTCTGAATGGCCTGAAGCTGGGATTAAGTGTATCTGAAGCTTAAGTATTTGATGAACATATACGTGCCAAGATCACTGTTAATATTATCTCATTTTTGACAGAGGTGGCGTTTAGTGGCGTTTAGCTCCTCTTATATAACCTGTGTCATTCAAATTACAGCAATAATATTGGCAAACCTAAAAAATAGCACTTTTGGGTCATTCTAAAGAAACATCCACTTTTGGTATGTCAAGATGTCTTAAAAATTTATTTATTTTTCTAACATTTAAATTTAGACCACAGTATTAGATTACTCGTTGACTATGAGTACACTGACAGCTTAATGATTTTTTATTTTTTGTGTGCACGTACTTAAAGACTGCATACACAATTTTTTTTGTCACTGGCGTTACCTTACTTCTTTAGAAATATTAAAGGTGTTTATGAAATATTATTTATATTTTTCAGCTTTAAAGCTTAATTCTTAAGTGTAGCAGAATTCACTGCATTTCAATTACCATCATGTCACATGTGAAAGATTTTATTTAATGTGAAAGAAAAAAACACAGTAACACCAGTGACACAACAAATCACCAGTCACTGGTGTTACCCTTGCGGAAGGTAACACCAGTGACAGTAACACCAGTGACAATTTTTTCCAATAAAAAAGGAGGTCATGCCGGTGACTTAAACTAAAAGCTTCATATGAAATCATGAGATAAATGAAGATATCTTATAACTAAAAAGAGACTGTGGACTTACCATGGGCTTCTCTTCATAGATATCCAGGAAAGTGAAAGAAGAAAGTCAAGTGATGTGATTTTTATTTAAAAATAAGAGCTTTTTTGTTAAACGGTAACACCAGTGACACAACTCCAGGGGACCACTACTTTAATAATATATTTTATAAAATTAATTTAGCATTTTGTTTTTTAATGTAATTTACATAATATATCTGATAGTTATGGACACATTATTGTATTTTAAATGGAAGAAAACACTGTTTTTGATCTCAAAATAAAGCATTTTCCCTGTACATGACTGTGGGGACAAGCACTTCTGTGGTGCTTGTAATTCTAATTAATTAATAAAAATCAAACATTCCTACATTGATGGATCAAGAAGGTGTACTTGTTCATAGAACATATTGTTTCATTTTAAAATGTACAAATTTTTAACCCCAAAGTGTTTTTCAAGTGTAATAATTCTGTAAAGGCTATAGGGACAGAAAAATTGACATTTCCCAATAACCCATTTATGTTTTATGCACTGTGTGACATACTTAGTTTGAAATTAAAGGAACAGTATGTAAGAAATTTATATCAATGAATCATAAAATGGCCCTGATATGTCACTAGACATTTAGAAATCATTTTCATTTCAAATACTTATATCACTGACAACAGTGGTCTGGCCAGGATATTGTCATTTAAAAAGTGGAGTTGCAGCCCTCAACTGATGTTTATGTTGTCATTTTGTGTATTGGCCACCAGTTGTGTGATTGCAGTACCAGTTTTAGCCACAAGTTTTGTTATTGCAATACCAGTTTAGGCCACAATCCTACATACTGTTCCTTTAACTTTCATAGTCACTGTCAACTTATCCCCAGCTGCAATCTCAGTGCATGTGCGCCTGCCAATCACAGCTATGAAACCCGACCATACACGTTTCCAGCATGATCAGCAACAAGTTCATTTCACCCAAAGCACAACTGGGTATTGAAATCAGTTTAAGATTCCAATACACATCATAAAGGAAGTTAATATACTACCATTCACCAGAAATGAGAATGGGGTTTTACATACTGGTTTAAAATATGCCATGTTTGACGAGATTATTGTTGGTTGACTCATTTTTAACAAGATTTAAAGGTCACAGACACTTTTAGGGCAAAAAACCATAAAAAATTATAGCAATATACCAAGGTTCCAGCATTTAAGTGCTCTTACCACTAATAATATTAACAAATATTATAAAGTAAACAAAATAGGTTGTGTTTATTTGACATAAATTAACATACAAGTACAGACGAAGTGTGTTATAACATGCTACTCAATAAAACACTTCTAATAATAATAATTCCCCACATAAAGACGCCAGCTTTCACACTACATGTCCATTGCTTATCTACACTGACAGTGTGGCACAATGCATCCGAAATATCAAAAATGACCAAAGTATTTATTTGCACACACGCAACAAGAGCAAAGTGCTTGCAAAAGCCCACAAGCAGAGTACATATGGTCAAAGTTTCCTTATTTGAGCATTTACGCTTTAAAGGTGCAGTTGTAACAGAAGTTGTGCTTCACACAGTTAATTCAATGATATTTGCATTCAAAACAAAGCGTCTGTGGTAAGAGATGAAATAAAAAAGCAAACGTCTGTAAATCTCGCATTGTGAATAGCTACAGCAGATCGAACGGATGAATTGTGAACTATACTACAAGTGCACTTTTAAGTTTGTCAATTATTTAAGGCAGGCAGAAATTGGTGCAACTTCTTGTCCCACTGGAATGTTTTCCTGAATTCGACTCACGATTGTAACTCGGCTCGTAATTTTCCATTTGTTCTTCTCAGTCAAGTTTTTTCTTTGTATTTGTGCCTGTTCTTTACATATTTTGGTGCAAGTAATCTTTGTTCTTACCATTAATGGAGAAAATTTCAGTAGCACACAGGAACAACTTCCCTTGGGTTTTGTGTAAAATATGGACATTTCTTTTGTGCTTGATTATATTATACATGCAGAACCGTCATCAAGACAAAAATACAGCATTACATGTAAGCCTAATGTAAGCGATAGTTGCGTCAAATGCAGCAGCTTTAATATGACAAAATGGAGCCTTTGTGGAAAATATGTGGACAACTCTGCAAAAACATAGACAATCGTAAGTGGTGTGTCATAGCTCATACAGGCATGTTTATTACAAAAGCTAGATTATTTACTCTTATTAGAAACTCTGGCAGTGAGTCTGAACCTTACTGAAAACAAGTTTAACTCATATGGTCTGTGGCACGCTATCGATCCAGGTTTGCATTGCAAAACTCTAAATGAAGACAAAAGCAAGCATTCATATGACATTCATTTTTCTCATTTAAGGCAAAAACATAAAAATGGCACGTCCAAATGACCTACAGCCTAAAGAAATATAAATAAATAGCCCTTTGCTGTTGAAATCTTGTAAACTTTCTCTTTTTTGCTGTAAAGCTTTCTCAGTTATCTTTCCACCAGACGACAAGTCGTGTCCCCTCAGAAGTAAAAAATATGACCCAAAAGTAGTAGATGTGCTCACATCCTGGACATCACACCGCTTGCAAACCTCGCTCGTGTCCATCCAGTTGCACTTTGATCTTGTGCAGTTCCTCGATCTCTTGATGGTGCCGCTCAGTTTTGTGGCGTACCAGTGAGCGATAGAAGTGGATGGTGAACACCACAAAGATCACTCCAACCGGCACCATGATGATGGTGGAGGCCAACGCGGCCTGCCACCCGCTATGCCCTGGCTGGACCACGGGCGTGGTGCAGTTCTGCTTCAGGGCCGCCAGAACCGACGCGGACTGAGCCCCAGAGTCAACCGGTAAGAACTTGATCCAGCAGAGAAGCACCACCTCTGCCAAGAACAGCAGAATTCCCAGGGCGGTGGAAAATCCCCAGGCGAGCTCGATATAGTAGTGCATCCTTTCGTGGGGAGACTCGGAGACGGAGTTGAGATTGTGGATGTTGCTGACCGCTTCGACGTTGGGAAGGATGCAGGTGCTGATGAGGAGAGCGAAGAGGTGGACGGCCACCAGTATTGTGGTACACACGCTGAAAGCAATGAGAAGGAATCGCGGGTAGTTGTACTGCATCTCCAACTGTACCTCGACCATGGCCACCTGGTCAGGAGAACATTGGGAAATGGAAAATGGTTGTTAAAAAAAGAAACAGAAAATATATAGGGTGTAGAGATATTAAGATTTATTTTTAAAGGTTATAAATGAACTTTGGTCTTTTTACGTTTGTTTAATACTTCTTTCTTCAAATCAAGGGTTGTAATTAACTTTAGATCTGGTAAATGTAGTTCATGGATTTGAAAAAAAATGAAAAATTAAGCGTGGATTGTGTAACTTATAGAAGGATCTCTTGACAGAAATGTAATATAATTTACATAACTATATTATCAGTGGTGTTGTATAAAGACTTACATAATAAACTGTATCGTTTTTATCTACATACACCACAGGTCCCCTTAAGCTTTGTTTATAGTCGCGCTTTGGGCCGCAAAGCGTGCGTGCGCGAGGGGCAACCTTCCGATCTCTCTAATGAAGCCAATACGTAAGTGACTTAAACTGCAATTCATCGACTGGCCAAGATGGCGACGGCAGGCAACGCCTACTTTAAGCTTAAAAAACGATCTTCACAAAGCAATGAGTGACGTCACGGACACTACGTCCATATTTTTATGGTCTATGATCTCAACAAACGGACAAGGCGTTTATAGTTGACGTGCTCGCTGTTGCACTATTCTTTGAAACAACAGGGGGCGACGCAAGCAATCGAGTCAAAAACAAACACAAAGAGAAGTCGTTCCTGGTGCTTGTAACATCATAGCTTGATATATAAATATAAGAGCACGAATAAAACGTCAATCTCTTAAATATGTCTTTATTAAACATTATCATTTCATTAAAGTTTTACAAAGTACAGAAATCTCAAGGTTTGCATTTTATTCCTCAACCAGTGGTACATTTACTACAAATATAAGCCAATAATTCTTAATCATATGTAAAGTTTTTACATTAAGACTGTCAGATAAATAGTATATGCATTGCTTTACATGGATTGATCAAAGAGATACGTCACAGATTTGCCTGTTCGGCCAAAATCGCTGATTGCAGAGCCGACCAGTCACAAAAATTGCCTTGCACACCTCCATGCGAAATGAGGTCTTGCACACCCAACGCGCACGACTGCCCACTCCACGTTGACGTCATTTTTTTATTTTTTATTTGCTTATTTACAGAATAAAATAACAAAACAAGTTTTAATCACCCCCACCCAACCCAACTCTCCCTCATTCATTCAAACCACAACCACAATCATCCACCCATTCGTAGTGTTATGATGAAATAAATAAAACGCATCATGCAAACAAAATTGATAACATATAAAAATATATCTCAATAATACTGATTAAACAAAATTATAAACAAAAATGCAATACAATTAGCAAACGTCATTTTTGCCGTTTGCCAAGCTTTACTGTCATGTTTCTACAAAAGCCCTAAATGGACAAACTGCTCTACAGAGCGTGTTTCGTCCCTACGTTGTCTCAGATGACTTAATGTTTGTCCTGTGGCGGCTACCGTATTCGTTTTGAAATTGAGCTGTTGGTTGCATTTCGCAATCTAACCACTAGATGCCGCAAGAATTTGCATATACCACCTGTAAAGGTGCAATATTGGCTTCTTGGAGATAATTTTAGATTTTTTTTCTAACCATATAAAATGCAATAGAAGATGCAATATATCCTTAACCTATAGATGGCAGTAGTATTAAATAGAAATGTTGATGCACACACGCACACCAAAGGTCTTCTCTGGTTCAAAGAAATTTACCCGACCCGAAATGACCCGAATCCCTTTTTACATGAACCTGAGGTGCATAATTAATTTTTTAAGAAAGACACCGACCCGACGGAAACCTGAGAAAATTAGACCCAGGTCCGACGCAACGGCAATTTTTTTAACCCGATTGGACCCGAATGTAACGGAACCTACGGGTGTGCAGTCTGCAGCCCACATGCACCAGTCAGACAGAAAGAAACCCTGATGGCCTCACAACCAATTTGGTCCGCTGCTCTATTTATTTTCACCAAGGTAACCACTAAAATGTGTATATAAAATTGATTAACAGGTCTGCTCAATGAAAATTAACCTACCGCCAGCCACACAACTCGATGCACACACGTGAGTTAGTTCGGCAAAAACACATTAATTTTAAATCACCCAAAACCCAATGCTGCTAATATAACACACAACCCATGTCCGAGGTACATGTGAAACTTTTACATCCGAACCCGCTTGGGTATCGGATCGGACCTCTGGTTTTCGGATTTAAGTGGACCGGTGAGACCTCTAGCTCACACACACTGACCAAGGCAAAGGTAAGAGACCAGCTTTGTGTTTAGTTCTGATGTGCTGCAGCTGTTTTTGAACAGAAATACATTCAGTGTACATTATTTACAGTAAAACTTACCATTGCAAAACCAGACAGTAAGGCAGAGGTTCGACTGGAGGCTTTGAGCTTAGCCCTGCTGAGGTAGAGTTTTCTCCATGAAAGCGCCTGGACCGAGTGGTGGTTGGACGTGACCAGCTCCAGATAGCTGCGGCGAACCCAGTCTCTATAGTCCATTCCACTGCCATCCTGCAGTCTGTCAGGGCATCCAGGAGCTGGAGAGCCCATTGGCACGTTCAGCTCACTGCTCATATTAACTGCGAAAAAAAGCAGATTATGTTTTCGTTAAAGTCAACTAAATTTACCTAAAAGTACAATGGTCTTATCTTTGAGAATAGACCCTTTAACAGCTCACGTGATACTATCACAGCTGCATGTGCATTTTGGCAACAGATATGGTGTTATTCCCCATTGGTTCTAACGTGAAAGTTTGTTATGCATCAAAATGTCAGGTTGTTGCATTTGGTTGCATTAATATAATATACTTATATAATATGTATCTGGCAACTTTATTTTTGGCCATCTGCTAACATCTTCTATCCACTCCACTATAGTACATGGATCTGGTAGCTGTGTTGAAAATGTTAATAAGTCATCTTTTTAAAATAACTTTTCTGTCTGAGTTGCTTCACTGCTGATTCTTGCCATACTTCCGTTGCCAAACTGCGCACGCATACGTTGCCACGTCATCGTGTACAAACAGTAAAAGGGTCTGGGTGATTCTCACGAAACCATTGAAACACCACGGCACTAATGATTTTAGCTTTAAAATGTGTAATATAGTAACATTAAAAAGCATAAGAATTAACACAATACTATGTTCTACCTTGCACAATGTGTGATTTCAACATAAGAATTTATAATTGTAAATTTTATCTCATTTTCTGCTGAAATTCTCATTACCGCAATGTGTCCGGCTGTGTTTGAACATGCGTTATGTTGTAATTTAATCAAATTAACACAAAAATATTAAGTAAAAAAATAAATGGATGTATTGCTAGACTACTTTAGATGACAGAAAAAATATTTACTGAATATTCTTGTATAATAATAATGAAGAAAAATTAGGAAAATGATGTGTCCATGCCTGATGTTCTCATCCTCCGCAACACTTTCTGAGAACAGTTTAAGCACACATACAGAATTTTAATAAAGTTTGATTTTGAGTGACCAAGCACATGGACCAGTTACTTCAAGATGGCTACCAGGTAAGATCATTTTTTTACAGTTAATTTGAAATATTGTCTTGTCAGAATGCTTACACGACATTTTGATTATCATTACCGCAACAGATGCTTATT
The DNA here is from genome assembly GCF_027580225.2 of Misgurnus anguillicaudatus. NCBI lineage: Eukaryota > Metazoa > Chordata > Actinopteri > Cypriniformes > Cobitidae > Misgurnus > Misgurnus anguillicaudatus. The sequence continues at coordinate 4,088,619 of NC_073358.2, read as the reverse complement.
AAATGTTAATTTAATTAATAGAAGCATAATACTTTGATTTTAAATGCATGTGCAGAATCTCCAAATTATGTTCTTTCAGGTTTGTCATGTCATTTTGAAAATATGTCAGTGTTGATGTTTTCTGACTGTTGCGGTAATGAGATTTTTTGCGACAAATTTTTTAAATTATGTTACAAAAAGTGTTAAATGATAAGTAAAAGTTTTTAAATTAATGTTCCCATTTACTCCAGACTTTGTTTTTCAATGTCTGGTGGGAAAAAAAGTAAATGTAAGCAATTTTTACATTTTCATGCTTTCATGACATTTTTAAAACCAAGTTTTCGTGAGAATCACCCGTCTATAGGAGCATGAAAGTTCGATTTGAATCATTGTTTTCAATTTTTGACATGACCTAGCTCAGATATCAAGGTTACATTTTAAAGGAATGTTCTTTACATTATGTAGGATGATTTAATGTAGAAACAGTAAAATGAAATAATAAAAAAAGACTTTAGCTGGGTTTTCACAGGTAGGGTCACACATTTGAAACTGAAACATACCTTACTGGCTTTGCCTTGCTTTAGGACTGTTTGTCACCACACATATCTAATTAAGAAAGTAACAGTAAGAAGAACAAATGAGTAATTATTTAAAATTTAAACAATGGCAGTGTAATACATTGTCACCTTCAAAACATTACACAATTAAAAATAAGAACAAACATCATTTCATAATAATTACAAGGCCCTATCCAATACCTTAAAACAGTTGTTCTCAAACTTTTTCGGCATGCGCCCCCCTTGTGCCTTTTGTGGCCCCCCCCCAAAGAAAATGTATGACATAAAACATTCTAAAACATAAAATTTGAATTAAACAAAACATTAAATTATACAATGTAGTGCTGTTGGTCTGAGATTTGATTACACAGAATTTATGATATATGATTAATGAATGTATTTTATAAAATGTCATAAAACTGGGGCTCCCCAGCACAATCTTGCAGCCACCCAGAGGGCCACGGCCCCAAGTTTGAGAACCACTGCCTTAAAAACCCACAACATATTTTCATGTAATATTTAAATTAATTCTGTACTTCATTACTTTATATAAGGGCTCAACGCAAATTTTTTTTATACTGGCCTGGTTTTCACTTGACGTGCCTAAATTTTCACTGCCCGCCGCCGCACCAAAAAAAGATTTTAGCGTCACATATAAAATAATAATTCAAAAGTCAAATATAAATTGTATACCTTTACATATTATTCATAATTTGTTAAAGGTGCAGTGTGTAATTTTTAGAAGGATCTCTTGACAGAAATGCAAAATAAAATACATAACTGTATTATCAGGGGTGCAAAAAAACCTTTCATTATGAACCGTTATGTGTTTATTACCTTAGAACGAGACCTTTTTATCTACATACACCGGGGGTCCCCTTACATGGAACTCGCCATTTTCTGCCGCCATTTTTCTACAGAAGCCCTTAACGGACAATTTTTTTTACTAAGTTGTCACCGACGATGACATGTTTGACTGGTGGCAGCTACTGTAGCTTCTCTATGCTTTTCAGAAGCGAGAGGTGAGCTATGGACTAAGCTGTTGGTTGCAATTCGCAACCTCACCACTAGATGCCACTAAAATTTACACACTGCACCTTAAGACAATTGGCGATTTTTTATGTATACTCTAATTCTGAAATTTCACGCAACAGTGTGCACAACAACTAATAAGGTAGGAGAAACCTCATGATGACTTTAAATGTGTCTCGATGGTAACATTGCATAGGAATATATACAAACAAACAGCCACAGGCAAAAAATATAAGTGACTGAGGGCGAAATGTTTACTGACACGAGCGTCTCTTACGTCTCTGGCCCCGGGCCATCAGGCAGTCCTTTATGTTGAGCCCTGTATATATTTTAATTTATATATTTTAAGCAGGTACATAAGATTTCACAAACTGATTGTTACCTACAGACTTCTAATCTGTGGCATCTACTAAAAAATAACAACTCAAACTCTTAATGTAGATTTTTTGGTAGATCTGATATAATTTGTGATTCCCTGAAAACAGACTGCTCATACAGTTTCATCATTATCTTCATAACCATCTGCACCAGACAAGCAAGACTGCTTTCAAATGTACTGTAACATTTCCAAACAACCCGTGTTATTTAGTTTTCTACTATGGCCTAGTTAAAGACATATTTCCGATCCACCCTATATAATATGCACCCCGAATCCATGCAGAAAAAATAGCAAATGTTATTGACAGACACACAGATTGTCTGCATGGGTCCCCCAACCCTTAGAAAAATTAACCATTGTTTTATTATAGTAAAAGTATAGTAACCACATTTTTGGTAGATTGATTGCCATTTGTAATGACAAAAAAATTTAAAATGTAAAAAAATAATAATTGTTTAAATGGATAGTTCACCCAAAAATGAAAATTCTGTCATCATTTACTCACCCTCATGTTGTTACAAACCTGTATACATTTCTTTGTTCTGATGAACACAAAGGAAGATATTTTGATAAATGTTTGTAACCAAACGGTTCGTGGACCCCATTCACTTCCATAGTAGGAAAAATAAAATAAAAAATAATACTATGGAAGTAAATGTTTATTTTTGGGTGAACTATCCCTTTAACTATGGTTCCTTTAGTAAAACGATGGTGTAGTTACTATGGTTTTACTACAAGTGCCATAGTTAAATTATGGTTAATTTTTATAAGGCTGACATGAAAGTTAAAGAACACAAATTGCTTGGTAATTGCATGTTTTTTTTATATGTACCATGGTAATACATTGGGTATAGTAAAATCACCTTGCATAATAATCAATAATCATTCAGTACCACAGTACATGCTGTGGTATCGCTTTGGTAATGATCTGGTGCTTAAATAAAAACTAGTCTGTGTGACATGCAGTACCTTCACATAGCATTTATTATAGTTTTTAACTTCGAAAAGATTATTGTGACTGCTGTGCATCGGCTATTTAAATGGGCATCAAAAGTGCGCCACGTCAGACGCAAAGCGCATCGTCTCATTAAAAGACCCAAATAAAACTCCGCGTCCAGAGCATTTATGCATAGATGTCCACTAGATACGCATTTTTACGACATTGTCGGCTGCTTAACTTGCAAATCAGAGCTAAACCAAATTACCGCAGAGCCACTGATGTTTTTCTCATTAGATTTAAGTTCCCTTCCTGAATATCAGATAGCGCTCCTCTGTCGTTTTAAAGAGACGCATCACAAATCACATATTTATATGCACATAACTGTCAAATGTGATCATAGCACCTACCTTTGCTGCTTTATAATATTTGTCTCCACATCCACAAAAGGGGGAATAAATAAACAGTGGATTTGACTTAAGAGGGGTAGATACGGACTGCCCCGCTGCACGCTCACGTTTCCGCTCACTAGCTAGGCGTGTTGGCTTTATGCTGCGCAGACTGTTTAGTGAAAACATCGAAGTACCGCGAGAGCGATATAAAAGCTGAGCCTTTGAGATGCTCTCGCGATATTTTAATATCATACGCTGAGTAATCTGCGCAAAACAGCACAAAGCCCAACACGCCTTCTTTCTTGCGCTGTAACGGTGTCACGTGATCTTCTTTACGCAAAGAGGGCGTGACCGCTGTCTTAAAAGGATGTTTAAACAAATTTGGGAGTAAACATAATTGAGTTAAAACCTAATGTTAACAAAAACATTCAATAGGGTTTAGTAACAGAAAAGTTTAAACTACAAGAGTCTTTTTTGCTCAGTTTTAAAAAAAACATTTATGTCCTAAAACAAAACAAACAAGGTTACCCAAGAAGCAAAATAATACAACTGCGTGTCTTGCTTTAAGAAAAATTAAACATCAAAGCAAGAAAAAGCTATTTGCCTGTGGGGTAAGAAAAATAATCACATTTAAAACAACAACAACAACGAACGCTTGAGCTAGCAAGTAAATACTTTATCTGAAACGATAAAATTTGAATGCGTGTAAAAGAAAATTAGCTAAACAAACGTTTTTATTATTATTATTATTAATAATAGTCATTTTTGTTTACTTTGCAACACACAGCTAGCACAATAGGCGGATGTAACGTAATTGTTTGTATTGTATTATTTCGTACATCTATTATTAAAATGTATTTGTAAGAGCTCGTGCTTCTCAAACTGGAAATAAAAATAGAAAAAATAAAAAAATTTTGCCTTTCAAAAGCAATACGCAGTAATCTAGAATAAAACGTACAAAATCTATATAAAAACACACAGGTGTTTTTGACAATCGTGCATTTTTATTGGACTTGTGTAGACTTAGATCTATTTTATTTTGTTTTTGATATCTGTGTATATTTTCTGTGCTCTGAAAGTTTTTGTGTCCAAGAAAAATTACATGTAGCATACTTTGCAACAAAGGTTAATTCATTAATTTAGCCGCTAGATGTCGCTATTTGTAATGAAGCCGAACGGATATGACGACATATTGTGCGCCGTGTGCCCGCGTTGCCTGATCGTGTTTGTAGTGCACTTTAGTTTTTAAATAAACACATAATTTTAAAGAGAACATATTTGTTCTTGTGAAGGAGGACAAGGGGTAAGTAAACAGTTTATTTAGTTGAACGTTATTGATCACGCATAAAATTTAGCATGGCTTTATGCAAAAAGCATTGATTGTGGCGGTGTTATGGTAAAGTGGTGGTATGGTAGATTGTAATGCCATAGTAGTGTATTTATTTACTATGGTATCTACATGGAATTACAAGAAGGTACATCAATGTATATGATTCCTGTCTCGTCCCACAGAAACAGAAGTATACTAAAGCATTTACTGTAGTGAAATTCCTAGATACTATGTTTCTGAACCCTACCGTAGTAAATATTAACGTTACTACAGTATTTTTTTTCAATTTACTATAGCTAATACTATAGTACACATTAACAAATAAATGAATTACTATAAAATATATACTATAATTTAATGCAACTGACATTATACATACAAAACTTGGTGCCTATTGATTTGTGATATTGACCTTTATGCTATATTATCATGCTATAACCGATATCCAGATGCTTATAAATTAAGCAAAAAATGGCCGATAAATATCGGCAGCTAATACATTGGTGCATCTCTAAATATAAGTGGAGCATAAGTAATGGATAGGGTGCTTAAAACTGATTATAATCTAGTACTATCTTGCTTTTTTAGTTAGATACTCTGCCGGACATTTTCTCTTGAAAAGATGTCGGATGAAGACGAAGCCCCAGTTGTGAAAAAGTCCAGGATCTTCTATGGAAGCCTCGAAGATAAAGAGAGAGAGCGTCTTAGCCGTGAAGGAACAACATCCACTGCTAAAGATGCCGTTAAAGCTGGCATTGATGCTGGAAATATTAATATCTCCAGCGGTAAGTTGAAATGGTGTTTAATTAAAACTGACAAATCAAGAGGATCAACTTTCTTAACTACTACTGATTTCTGAAACAAAATTTTGTGCATCTGTGATAGTAAATAGTTTGTTTTCTCCTCAGGCGAGTTCATGGAAATGGAGGACCGCATAAGTGATCGACAGGCTGAAGTATTGGCAGAGTTTGAGCGTAGAAAGCGAGCCAGACAGATCACGGTCTCCACTGATGATGTGGAGGTCAAGGCCTGTCTGCGATCTCTTGGCGAGCCAATCACGCTGTTTGGGGAGGGGCCTGCGGAGAGACGGGAGAGGTGAGTGGCCAATTATTGTGGTACCGCCTGGTGGACAGTTTAAACAGAAGATTTTAATCATATTACACACCAGTTACCAGGCAGGGACACCAAATCGTGTGATTTTGTCAAGTGACTGCTTTTTATTATGTACAGTAGTCATCTGACAGTCAGTGAGGGATGCATGGACTATTATTTGCAGTAGGGTGTGTGATGAGATCGTAGGGGTGTGACGAGATCTTGTGCAATAAGATCTTGCTAGATTAAAAAGTCACATCGTGGTGAAAAATACCTGATACCAGCGTAAAGTTGAGTTTGCACCTTTTACAGTGCATGCATTATATTATTCTGTCTCTTATTGCATGTGCTTTTTTGTTTTGGTGTCCAATAATGTTCGTTTGGAAACTTAACGTCTGGGGTGGTTAATTATTAACGTGTAAAGCTTCTCAGTTTACATGATTTAATGTCTGCATTTTCTTGCTCAAGAATTACAGTGGCTGTATAATTTTTATTGTAAAGAAGTGGACAAATATTAAATATAAAGTGGATTTAAACATTGGGTCTCCATCACTAATAATTGCGTAAGTTTTTCGTATTACGCACACTTGAACTTCTCACAAAAACATTCCGCCTAATTCACAACATGAGTTTGTTCTTATACTTGTTCTTATGTTAGTGAATTTGGAGTGTTGTACATGAGCGGCACGAGGTTGGTAATTTGCTTAAAACACGCCCAAACCAGCTCCATATAAAGCCAGTGCTGTCCACCATCCAGAGTAATATTAAAGAACTATTGGATGCGTTAACAAATTTTACATTTAATTAATATGACAGAGACCCGTATCTGAATCTAAAATAAAACATTCAGGAGATCAAGTGATTGACGTTTGGACTTCTCATTACATTAGGCATTAAACAGACGCTTTTATATAGAAATTTTAAAAGTGAGGAAGGAAATCGTGAACAATTGATCATTATGTGCATCTTCTTTATATGTGTGGGAAAAAAGTAAGCTATAATAATGTATAATATAATGTGTATATAATAATAATAATACAGATCTTGTATAATAATATATAATACAGAAGATATTATAATATAAAACAGTGTTTCCTCTAGGATTTTTTCCAGCTGTGGCGGCAGGGGGCGCCCATGATGATTATAAATGTACTTTTTTTTTTTTAAGTAGAATATAGGCTACAGTAAACTAACATGTATTTTTTATCATTTTCATGCTGTCATTTACTTTTCCTTATATTTATAGCATATTGCTTTTCTATGTTTAATCTAAACTGTATTTTCTTAAAAAATACGTAAGTTTTATAGCTTCATACGGATCGTTCATTGTAGTTTTAATGTTGTGTGCAAGTTCTTGCTCATGTTTAGCGTTACAGAGCTGTTGCAAAGTCACGCACAGTCCTGTTTGATAATCCGCACCGCTGTGATTTGACACAAAACCTGACCAGTTATCCGACATCAGCAGCAATTTTTTCCAGCATTCCACATTCAGCCTGTTTGACATAAAGAGCCCGACCCGGTCACACCGCAAATCGCGCAGCTAAATATAAACCTTTAACGTAGAGGCCTGCACTCCCGCGGGAGTCCCGCGGGAGTCCCGCGGGTCCCGATGCAAAACAGTGCGGCGCGGGACAAATTTTGAATGGTCATTGCGGGAGCGGGCGGGATTAAAGAGATGCACTTGCGGGTGCGGGCGGGAGGGATGATACGCTGCACTCCCGCAAATTAAATATTAGTTTATATTACAAAACTTTAGATTTATTTGTTAAAAGATGGGTAAATGTTTTCTGTCTATTAGTTTTTGTTAAACGTTCTGTTTAATAAGTGAGTCATTTTACTAATTTTGTTCTGTTTTAACAAAAAAAAAATATATATATATTAAGCATTCTTAGTAATGGAAAATTTTGTCTTTCATTTTTTCGTTATAACGCAGATAGCATCCATCGAATTCGTTTTATTAATAAAACAAACTGTTTAATATAAGTGAGTTTGTCATTGTAAGCCTACTATTTTATTGGTGTTGATTTTGAGGCTGCAAGGGTCGCTCTGATAATAGTTATACATTGCGAGTTATAGCAACCCCGTCTGGCGGCTTGATGTGAATATAATTCATATTATAAACGAGTGTATTCAACTGCAATATGGCAATATATATCCTCACAACATTATTATTTCTCAAAACTTTGACAAAAATTATTTTTAAGGATTAACTGTATTCTTACAGTTATTCAAAGATGCACACATTATTCCGCATATGATTTGAATATTAGTCGAGAGTATATAACGGCAATTAACGTCTTATATGCCAATAAATATCCACATAACTTAATATAACAGCATAATGAAATGAATAAAAGACGAGGAAGTAGGACTGGCATGTAAATTGTATTATTAGCAAAATAACTGAAATAAACTCTGAGGTAAATGCGCGAGGTAAACACGTTAAAATAAATGAGCAATCACCGTGGAAAAAAAACATTATTATCTCTCAAAACTTTATATGACAAAAATTATATTTAAAGGAAAAATTCTTACAGTTTTTCAAAGATGTAAAGAAAGTATTCCACATATTACTCCCGTTTATGAGCACGTTCATCTCTAGCCTCGCTCTGTTATGTAATCTCCGTCTTTCAAACAGGTATCATTTTGTAAAGTTACTTATTTTGGGAAATTATCCATGATTTGATGATTTTATTATTATTATGAAAATGTTTTTTTTTTTTGCAGATTGATTGCGATTTGTATTACCGTTTTACTACAAATACAAGACCTTTTTTTTAACACGGAGGGCCGGTGGTATACGAAATTTCACGGTAGATTTTTTGGTCCCACTCCGCCCCTGATATATATAATGAATAATAATTAACAAACATTTAACAAATTCATTTTATTAAGAAATGGAAATATTTAATGTAGCCTACTGGGTAGGATTTTAAACGTCTTTGCCAAATATATTTTCGTTTAAAATATGCGGTGTGTTTAATACATTCAGAAGGTGAAAAAAATCCTCACCTGCATATCCCTAAATCCAACACATCTTTGTAAGAACGTAAGTTAAGTCTCCATGTTATTTTTACATTCTGACTTTAAAGAACAATTTGGAAAAAGAGATCAGAGCAGAGGAGCGTGTAAATGCTGCAATTACACTTGCTCAGACAGCAGCTTATTTTTAAAAGATGCTGTATTTTATTGCTCTATTCGCCAAGTGTATTTTAATTGGCCACACTATGAAATTTATATTTAAATTCAGAACTTTTTAAAATATTATTCAATTAAACTTATTCAAAAACTACTGAAAGGAAATAAATGTGTTTGTTTCTATTTTTTTAAATGGTGGGTCTTGAGATTACTTGTTGGGTTGAAAAAGTTTGTAAACCCCTATAATACATATGCAAGATTGATCAAAGCTTTATCAAATCTTTTTAATTTTTTTATTAGTAATTATACCATGTTATTCATGTAGGTAAATAACGTCGTAAGATACGCATACTTTGTGTCCAAAAAGAATTAATATAGTGGATTTTTTTACTTATAACATCATATATGAAACTTACTTTATTTTCCAATAAACTGATGAGTTTTGCATCAAATAGATTGTTGATACTCTTGCAATAGATGATTTATGACTATTCACAGACGATTCATTGTTACATCTATGACTTAAAAAATTACGATTTGTATATCCTTTTCTTTTTAGAGACCGTTCGCATCAAGTTGCCATGTTTATTTTAAATCTTGATGCGCGGCAAGCGCACTCAAATATAGACACGTCTGAAACAAAACTCGTATTTTCAGGCGAACCATTGAAAAGAAGAAATTCAGTGCGTCCTGCGTTTTCCATTTATTTTAGATGTTAAGTTAATGGACTCGAATGCAAAAATTCTTCCAATAAGTGGTCGGGACTCAGGACACAATCAATTTGGGCATAAAGTGGTGGGGCTGCTGTGACTGCAGGCAGCCTATGACAGCAACCTTCAACCTGGTGGCATGACAACAACCGGCCTCGTTGCAAAAAAACAGACCGGCCCATCAGGAATTCTCCTTGTCCGATTAGCCATCTAGGCCTGTTACCATGTATTGGTAAGGAATTATATGTGCACGCACGTTTTTTTAAGACCTTTCCTGAGACAGAAAGTAAACATCCATCCATCCTGCCTGCGGGCATTTGCGGGCGGGAGCGGGACAAAATATCACAGATGCGGGCGGGAGCGGGACTAAAAATTAAAAATCTTTGCGGGAGCGGGCGGGAGTGGGACTGAACATTGCGGGTGCGGGCGGGAGCGGGACTGAAAATTGTGTCCCGCGCAGACCTCTACTTTAACGTTCTTCAGACAGAGCTTAAACACAAATAAGCCATTTAAAAACTGCTACCTATCGGAATCGAGTCGAATTTGGTCTTGGATGTTAGACCTGCAGTTTAGCCTACTCTTGCTTATTGAGTCCCGACCTGCATGTACAACGCAAATGACACGTTAATATTATTACACCCGTTACATCAAATATTATGCGGTTCACCCGCGGGTACCCCGATCCTGCTGTCTGAAAACATATATGAAACCGTCTCACCGTCTGCCTCAAGTTTTTATTACCAACGTCCGTCTCTTCCACGGGAATAATGTAAGTTTCCTTCCAAACAGATTTGACTATTAATGTCTTGCAGCCCCATATAAGTAGTATTCAGTGTTTAGCCTTTTGTTTTTGGACAAACATCTTATCATTTAATGTGAAACTTTGTGAGGGTCGATCTGAGGCACAGAAGATTGACTGACAGCTGGGCGGTCAGCAGCGCGCTGCGCTTATAGTCTATATTCTGAATAACTAATTGCCTGATAAGTTGATAATATGAGTACAGTGATTCCAAATGAATGTCCAAAAAACTTGTAATCTGTTAAATCGAAAGTTTAATAATGTCTTTTCTCGCAGCCCTGCGCTGCGTCCGTGTATATGCGCATGTGAAAAGCATACGCGTGATGACTTTGCAACTTAAAATACCCTTAATTTATTGCCATACAGATAAAAGTAAAATAACATTCGAAACTGAAAATTGTTTTTTTTATTTGTGTAAACTCACAATAAGGAGAAAACCTTGTGCTTATTTAAAATCATTAAAAACATTACGTGCTTTCTGCTGCTTTGGTTTAACAGCGCCTCACAAAAAAAGAACAGCAACTCAAATACTTTTTTATTCGTTTTGTCAATCTGATAATTGTAACATATTTCGTGTAGGTTTATTTATTTTATTATATTTCTCAAAACAGAAACGTAGCCTAATCATCATCTGATTTAAATCTATTTGTGCATGAAACTAAACCCATGAAGGAAATGATAATATTTTAGGAGATTTATTTATTATAAATGAGTGAACAACGCGAATCCAGAAAGGAATTTATTTCTTTAAAACAGCCAGTCTGGCAGGGGGGACATTTCGGTAGCTTTATTTATTTTGCGAGCTGCCGCCGTGGGTTTTGTCTAGAAGGGATACAGAAAATGCTGAAAAGTTTAGGATTAGATTTGGAGGTAGGATTTTTAGGATGAAAACAGCGGCTCTGGCTAAATGAGAGACAAATACATCCTAAAATCCTGTGAAATTTTGTGTTTAGAGTTGGGTTTGGGTGAAGGATTAGGATAAAACAGTGCTCATCAGGCGAGATTTCGTTTGCTGTATCCCTTCTATCCACAACCGCAGGCGTGGCGGGGATGTTTTAGGCGTGGCGGCCCGCCACGGTTGAATGTATATAGCGGAAACACTGTAAAATATAATCATGTAAATTTTATATATCAACATTATTATAAACATTATAATTATAGCCTCGTATTTGATTATAGTGTACGTGATTATTGCGTACGAGTGGTTTTATTTTTTTTATTTTGATACGAGAGTTTTTGTTGAATCTCGATTTGTTCGTAAATACGTACGCACATCTCACACATAATTTGTGCGTACGCATGCTTAATGAATCAGACCCATTGTTTGCATGTTCTCAGTCTAATGAAAGTTAAATAACAATCGCTAGGCTGTCGGCGGCCTCTGCAGGTATTTGTTATAATAGTAGTATAATTGTTTGCTTTTATTATATATATTTTAAGGTTTTTGTTGAAAAAATGTGATGCAGATACTTTTTTTAACCAAATATTATTATTACCTTATCATTGTTATAGTGTATGTCATTTTAAAGGTTGTTGCTCACATGGGTCTATATTTATTATTTAATACCCAAAATGTATCAAACTACTTCATAATAAATTACAAAAATACTTGTTAGTCACAGTCCTAATTTAGTAAAGCATTTTAAAATGAGGTGATTTCAGTTGAATAAAATAATAAAAAGTGTAAAAATCTTGTTTTCATGGATCTCGTATCTCGTCAGTTGGCACACCCCTAATGTCTTGCCTTTTTATTGTTGGTGTGAGTTTTTTTTTTTTTTTTTTAATACCCATGACATTATCAAACAACAAAAAAATTTAATTGTTATAAACATAGATTTGTGAGCATTAGGCATAGTTCACGGTATAAACAATACACATCATTTTTGTCTAAAACTTTATGATGGCAAGGACCTACACATATGATTAATTTTCCCTAAAATAACCCATTTCCTAAAATATATATCTATCTTATGTTATATATAAAGAAACATTTTAGCTTTGTTACATAAATAGGCCTTGTAATATTATAAAAACAATTTTAAGGACTTTTACAATATTTTTTTCTCTGAAATTTCGGGTCTGATTACATTTACAGATTGAGAAATTTTCTTTCGGTGGTTGGTCCTGACGCCTTGAAAAAATCAAAGAAAGAAGAGGATAAAGGAAAACGCAGTCAAGATGAAGTAAGCATTTTGTTGACTTTTTTATAAACTCCAATGGTTTTGACAGACTCGTGGAATGAGAATTGTTTTGCATGTGTTTTGCGCAGTATCAGCAGACGTGGTACCATGAAGGCCCTTCATCTTTGAAGGAGGCACGTCTATGGTTGGCCAAGTATTCACTGCCCAGGTAAACAAAATTAGTTTGTGTCATAGTTTAACATTAAACCTGGTTCTTGCCATGAACTTGGCCATAGACGCTATCAAAGGGTTATAAAAGAAAAACATCATACATATTAATATACCCAACGTTAATATAAAATCAAAATATTTATTTTGCACGTTTAACATATGGGATCTGTTTTTATTTGCTCTAGAGCAGTGCAGAGGTTAGATGATGCGAGAGCCCTTAAAGAAGTTCCAGAATCTATACGAACAGTTCGACAACAAGAGCTTCACAAGAACCTTAGGGTACGACCGCATGTCATAAATGTGTAAAAATTGAATAGTTATGTGATATTGTGTATATATAATAGTTAATGTTATTTTGTTTTGTTCAGAATCTAAATAACTTCTGCAGCCAAATTGGCGATGACCGTCCAATATCCTACTGCCAGTTTAGCCCCAACTCTAAGATGTTGGTGACGGCATCTTGGTATGTTATTAATGATTTCTTTTATTCATTTATTTTTTGATTGAATGATTATATTATGTGTAGTAAAATGTATTCCCATTAAATGTTCCCTCTTGTAGGAGTGGTTTGTGTAAATTGTGGAAAGTCCCAGATTGTACACTCGTTCGCACTTTAAGGGGTAAATATTTTCTAGTTTTAATGTTACGACAGTCCATCTTTTGTATGTTGTTTATTTCAAAGTTTCAGTGTGTTAATTTAAAGAAAGCCTTGATTTCACTTCTTTATCTTCAGGTCACAATACCAACGTAGGAGCCATTAGCTTTCATCCTCAAGCCACACTGACGCTGGAGGAGTCAGATGTCAATATGGCCTCCTGTGCTGCGGACGGCACTGTTAAACTCTGGAGTTTAGACAGTGATGAGCCTGTAGCAGACATCGAAGGGCACTCCATGAGGGTGGCACGAGTGGCCTGGCACCCATCCGGACGGTTTTTGGGCACAACTTGGTAATATTTTTGTATAATAGTACAATATAATTGAATCTTTCATGCAAGCAATATTCTTTGTAGGGCTGCAACAACTAATCGGCAAAATTAATAAAATTGCCAGCTAGGTCCTTGGCCTTTCTGCAGAGTTTTGAATTCGGCTACGTTTAAACTGTTTCTGCGCGTTCAAGATGGAAGGATTTGGTTAAAATGAAGAATGAAATGAAACCTTAATAAACTATTTAATTAATAAAAGATTTACTGTGAAAATCACTATACAATACTTTTGAAAAATTATTTTTAATCAATGTTGTTGGTATTTGGGATGGTTTATTTAGATTGCATTTCATGCTTTAATATTAGTATGTATTAATATAAAGTTTGTATTTTTCTAATTGTTGTAGGGTTTCCTAAAAAATAGTATTGAACCACAAACTAAGTATCAGCAGACGTGGTACCATGAAGGCCCTTCTTCTTTAAAGGAGGCACGTCTATGGTTGTTTTAAAGGGACCCTCCACTTTTTTGAAAATATGCTCATTTTCCAGCTCCCCTAGAGTTAAACATTTGATTTTTACAGTTTTGGAATTCATTCAGCCGATCTCTGGGTCTGGCGGTACCGCTTTTAGCATAGCTTAGCATAATCCATTGAATCTGATTAGACCATTAGCATCGTGCTAAAAAATAACCAAAGAGTTTCGATATTTCTCCTATTTAAAACTTAACTCTTCTGTAGTTATATCGTGTAGTAAGACCGACAAAAAATTTAAAGTTGCGATTTTATAGGCAGATATGACTAGGAACTATACTCTCATTCTGGCGTAATAATCAAGGATTTTGCTGCCATAACATGGAGGCGCAATGATATTACGCACTGCCCGAAAATAGTCCTCTGCTATTGAAAGTTATAAGGGGACTATTTTCAGCTGCTGCGTAATATCATCAAGTTATTATATTAGTAAAACTCTGTACTTAGCACTTTTAAAACTACACTTCTACACGTGAATACCCCAATTTTTACTGCCTTAATTCGATTTTTCCCTTATTATAGCTAAATGAGTAATATTTATGTTTTTATTCGATTAGTCGATTAATCTGAAAAATAATCGCTGATTATCGATTATAAAAATAATCGTTAGTTGCTGCCCTAATTCTTCGTAAAGGTGCTGTGGAAAAAGATTTATTGTACAATACTTTTGAAAAAATACTTTTTAATCAAGTTACCCAAACATAGTTCTACCAATTTTAGATTAAACTAATTTTAAACATCTTTTCTAGTCTTAATTAAATAGATTTTATTGTCGCCATCAATATAGCCTTAGAAGCTATATTATTTTAGAAAGAAAATCGCTGTACAGATATCTCCCTGCTTTGTCATATTTTCTTTTACAAAAGTTTAGTCTTTTCTAAAATATTTTCTATTGTTTCTTTTTAAGTTATGATAACTCATGGCGGCTGTGGGATCTTGAAGCTCAAGAAGAAATTCTGCATCAGGAGGGTCACAGTAAAGGAGTCCACGATCTTCACTTCCACCCAGACGGCTCGCTCGCAGGAACTGGGTGAGGGTCTTACGCTAAAA
Source organism: Misgurnus anguillicaudatus (assembly GCF_027580225.2). Classification (NCBI taxonomy): domain Eukaryota; kingdom Metazoa; phylum Chordata; class Actinopteri; order Cypriniformes; family Cobitidae; genus Misgurnus; species Misgurnus anguillicaudatus. The sequence continues at coordinate 4,073,420 of NC_073358.2, read as the reverse complement.
ACTCCACTGTGCTATAAAGAAACAGTCGCAGCGTTCAGGGTTCCCACGGTGCCTTGAAATCCTTGAAAGTTTGAAAATCTGGGGGAAAAAATTCAAGGCCCTGGAAAGTTTTTGAAAAAATACCTACATAGATACAGGCCATTGAAAGTGCTTGAATCTATTTTATGCAAGAAGTTTTCTGGAAAAAATCCATATTATTCCCTGTGTAGTGTAAGATAATATCATAAAAATTCTAGACTTTTTAAGCACACTTGCTAAACTGTTCACTTTAAATGCTTATATCTTCTGTATGTGAATGTTGATTCATACGGCCAAAATGCTTTTTTGCATAGTTGTGTTTGACACATGAAAACGTCTCTGGGTATGTATGTAACTTTTGTGAAGGGAACGAGACGCTGCGTCTCTCTTGCCATACTTCCTGCATCCCTATAACGCCGTCGTTGGCAATATTTCAGATAGCGATATACTTCCTGGCTCCCGCATCACCCTGTCTTTGTCATTAAGCCTCACCATTGGTTGAATTTGATTCAGACGCACTTACCCCTGGAGACGTCACCAAAGTGTCACCGCAGTGACGCAGCGCAGGTTCCCTCAAAAGGGAACTTTAACAATGTATCTTAAAGGGGTAACACGGTGTAACCTTGCTCTCACTTGAAATTTGTCTCCACATTTATTCTTTGAATTTAAGGGTATTGGACCTGGAACGTCCTGGAAAGGTCCTTGAATTTAAAGTTAACTAAGGTGTGGGAACCCTGAGCATTGTTGCCTTCACAAATGTTGCATGGTCAGCAGTAGTTTGCCTTTTTATAGTTAAATTCATGCAGGTTAATGAAATCTTTTCTCTCATTTATTTAAAACATAATCTTTGCATTTACATGTATTCATTTGGCAGAAGCTTATATGCAAAGAGATGTACAGTGCATTCATGGTATACATTTTATCAGTAATGTGTGTTTACTAGAAATCTATCACATGATGAAGCCAACGCTTTACTAATTGAGCACAACAGGAACACTAATCCTTAATCTGTAGTCCATAATAAATAAAGATTTGTTAATGAAGGACATTGACATGATATTATAGAAAAACAAAAACTACAGTTAATACAGCATTTGCATTACCAGCCCAAAGTTTACACCACTCCATATTGCTACAATTCAATAAACCTGCTTAGCTGAATGAATGTTTAGAAATACAGTTTATATTTACATGTGATTGGGTATTGTTTCACACACAGTGGTCTGGACGCGTTCGCTCGTGTCTGGGACCTGCGGACTGGCCGTTGCGTGATGTTCCTGGAGGGTCATCTCAAAGAGATATACAGCATCAACTTCTCACCAAATGGGTAATAAAGAGCATGCCAATATTTGCTGATATTCTCGCTAGATTATTCTTTGTTTTTAACTGTGCAATCTTTTTCGTGTAGCTACAATGTGGCAACAGGAAGTGGAGATAACACCTGTAAAGTGTGGGACCTTCGGCAGAGGAGGTGTATATACACGATTCCCGCCCATCAAAACCTTGTGTCGTCCGTCAAGTTCCAGCGTAGGTGTTCAAGATCCATGCTAATTGTACAGCATTACCACCCATAGTTCACCTGTCACTCTTATTTATCATCACTTCACAAAACTGACAGCTTCACTTACTAAACATTCACATTTACTATTTATTAAATTACATTCAACGTGATTTATTAATTCCCAACTTAAAGTTGAGTTCATCACAACACCTGGTGGCTTTCTTTTGCATCTGTAAACAAGATCATCCCAACATTGAGGACATTAATAAATCAACTTGTCTACCTATACTTTATACATCTTTACAACCCCTTGTGATGAATTTGGTAACATCGTAGAATGATGTCAAGCTAATGCCGTCTTTTTCTTTTAGCTACGGATGGGCATTACTTGCTGTCTGGTGCGTATGACAACACAGCCAAGGTGTGGACACATCCAGGCTGGTCTCCTCTGAAGACTCTAGCGGGGCATGAGGGCAAGGTTATGGGGCTTGACATTTCACCCGATGGACAGCTTATTGCGACCTGTTCCTACGACAGAACCTTCAAACTATGGATGTCAGAATAAGATGATAATTTCTACTTTGAGGGCACTTGAGTGTTCGAGGGACGTTACATTGCTTCTGAGAGGGATGTCTTTTGATTTTGAGAGTAAATGTGTTTTATACCAACCTAGGTGTATGTTGAAATCTTCAAAGGCATAAATCATACTGTCATATAATGGGATACTCTAGCCAAATATCAAAATGACCCCATGATGCTCACCCTCAAGCAATTTGAGATGCATATGTCCATCATGTTTCAGATGGAACACATTTTAAATGTCCTTGCTTTTCCAAGCTTTATAATGGCAGAAAACAGGGTTTAGGGAACAACTTGTGACTTAAAACCTCAAAAAGTGCATTCATTCTTCACAGAAGAATTCCAATGGGTTAACATAAGGGTAATTAATGCGATTTTGTAAGAAAATATAAACTTTGTAAACCGTAGTGGCTAGCTTCCGGTAGCGGCGCCATCTTGGATTCACGCGAGAGTTTTAGCGTAGTGAGCGCTTGTTGCCATGGGTACTTTGCGCAGTGACTCGTGAATCGCGTGAGACCAAGATGGCGTCGTTACCGGAAGCAAGCCACTATAGCCCACAAAGTTTAAATTATGGATATTTTTCTCACAAAATCCCATCGATTACCCGCTAAAGACCTTTATTAATCAATTGAAGCCGCGTGTATTACATATGTCAATTTTTTGAGCTTCAAAGTTTTCTGAGCCCTGTTTTCTCCCATTATAAGCTTGGAAAAGCTCCAAATGTGTTCTTCTGAAAGATGATGGATGAGTACATCATTGGGTGATTTTGATATATGGCTGGGAGTATTGCTTTAACTTACAATTCTGTTTTTATTTTCTAGTTTTTTAAGGCTTCAGCAGAACACAAGATTTGTAAATTGCATTTTCATGCTGACATGTTGTCCAGTCTTTGACAATTCGCTTTGATTAAAAATATAAAATATCAAATGTTCTGTGTAGACTTAGTAGTGCTTAAAACAAACATTACGTTGTACCCTGATATACATTTTTCTTTTTACCATATAAGGTAGTTCCTTCCTGTGACAGAATCTGCAACCCAAATGCAACCTGTTTTATTGTCCCAGGCATTTATGTGAAGAAAATTCAGATTTCGGCAATTGAACAGTGCAAACATCCATTATTAGATGTGTCTGGTCAAAGCCATATTTTTGCAATGTCTGACATGGTAATATCAGCAGGTTTATGAACATTAGCACCACCAGCAGCAGAGCAGACAGTGCTTACAGCATGGGCTCCTATGGAAACGACGTTCGGCTGTTGCCACATTGGCCCAGGCTGAGGGAGGCTGATCTGTGATTGGCTGTTTTATAAAAGAATTCTTGGTTTCCAGCGGTGCTTTCTGGCTGTAGATTCGCTGGTTTTCAACCTCGGCTTTAACACCCAGAAATGCTGCCAGGTCTAGGTCGAGTCCGGTTGCGCCCCCTCGAGGAAGGGGAGTGTTCTGCCTGCACTGTGGGCAGGGGATCCACACCTATGGAGGACAATCATGTCAATCAGAAATGTCTGACATGGTGGAGGTGTAATATACAGTAGATCAGCACATTGGGAGATGAGGTTATGTCATATTGGTCTTGCTGTTAAGTTTTCTTTTTCCTGCTGTATTGTACAGAATAAAAGTTTTTTGTTAAATTAGTGTATAAATGTTTGCAGAGGAAAATTTAAACGTGGCAGGGCCTGTGGAGTAGAAAGTGGGCTTGTAGAAAAAATCTGTTTCCAAGCAGGTTTCCAAACCTTACTGCCCTCCCCTGGCCATTAGTTTGGACAAAATAACGTAGTTGTGCCCTAAAACAACACTGTTGGTTGAGCATGCATGGACAATCTGAACAAACAGAAATGTTTAACATTACCTTACAGGAAAATCAACCTACAAATTGCTTAGCTGGATACTTAAAAATAGCATGAGAGGAATTTATTTAAAATCAAATTCACACACATTCATTTTCATCATCAAAAAATTCACTTGAGGAAATAACAATTAGATATTTATTTGTTAGTAAAGTCTCTAGAGTAATAAATACACTGAGAAAAAGGGGGTGTAACCTTTTTAAATAAGTTCTAATATGTACCGTTTTGTTACAGATAGGTACCAATATGCACCTGTTATGTACAAATGACAACGTTTGTACCTCTTATTTGTGTACACCACCATTCAAACATCTTAAAACATTTATATATATATATTTTTTTCTAACACACAATAGATTTGAATTATTTAATAATTAGTAGTTAATGCATTAGCTAACATAAACTAAAAATGATCAATACTTCGGTAACACTTTACAATAAGGTTAATTAGTTAACATTAGTTAATGTACTACCTAACATGAGCAAACCATAAGAAATACATTTGTTACAGTATTTATTAATACTTGTTAATGTTAGTTAATAGAAATAGAGCTTTTAATTGTTTGTTTATGTTAATTCACAGTGCATTAACTAACGTTAACAAGATTTGATTAAAGTATTAGTAATTGTTAATGAAGAAAAGATTAATAAATGCTAAGTGCATATCATTATTAGTTCAGTGGTTCTCAAACTGGGGTCCACGGTGCCAGGGGGGCCCCAGCTTTATAAAATACATTAATTTATAATAAATTTTGTGTAATTAAACACAAAAAAAATATATAAGCCTACTAACCAACATCACTACTTTTATATATGTTTTGTTTAATTAAAATGTTACAATTTAGAACTGTTTTTGTCATAAATTTTCTTTGAGGGGGGCGAAGGAATGCACCGTATACCACACGCAGAAAAAGTTTGAGAACCACTGTATTAGTTCATGTTAACTAATGTAGTTAACTAATAAACCTTATTGTAAAGTGTTACCAATACTTCTACAATTTTTTAAATCTTAGTTCATGTTAATTTTATTGTTTACTAATACAGTTATAAAATCAAAAGTTGACATTGGCATGAACTAAGATGATTTATTACTAACATTATTATTATTAATAATTTATTATATTATAATAAATGCTTTTTAAACAATACTGAATGAATTTTCATCTATTATGGTCTCTTATTGGCTGCTTTTTCTTTAATATTCAGCCATATATAGTCATATATATATTTTTAATAAAATTTAAATTTTCTAATTAAATAAAAATGTATTGGCAAAACAATATTTTTTGTCTATAAAAGTAATTTCAAACATTTAAACACACCTTATAAAAATATTAAGATCATGAGAAAATTTCAGTCAAGCATCAAAAAGTCAAAATGGTTGTGTAGGCTGATAAAAATTTCTCATTTTCCTTCACATGGATTTCCTAGAAATACATAAGCTTATAAAACTCTACAGTAGATTTTTAGAGATCAGTGATATCCTTCAGCATTTTGATATGAATTTGTAGCAAACAAACACCTCCACAAAAGTATCAGATTATTACATAGATCAAACAAGCACCTGCTCATTGATGACGGTGTCCAGCCGCTTTAGACAAGCCTGGCAAAAAGTGTGACCACAGTAGAGTTTCCGAGGTAGTCGCTCTCCCAAGTTATACACACTGTAGCAGACGATGCAGTCCAGTTTGCGACTGTCCCTGGAGTTCTGTGGCCCCGTCTCCACATCTCCCTCGACAGGAGCTTCAGACACGACAACATCCGAGATCCTAAACAATGAGGTCAACATGATACAAACATCTCTTTGTATTTGCCCGAGATAGAGAAGACATTTGGACACTTCCTGGTTCTCACAGTGTTAATATGATGAACTAACTTTATACATCTACTAAAATGACCTAGAAAAGTTGTTAGTTCAAGTTTTAGAATGATTGTGTTGGTTTGGTATTTCGTTTATTCATTAAAAGTGTGGCATAAGTGTCCGAATACCTCTTGGGCCAGTATTGGGCCCGTACTTTTTTTTCAGATTTTTTTTTCATTTCACTCAACCACATGCAAGGTCAGCTAGTGCAAGCCAATGTGTAAGCCGAGCTGGTTGTATCTGTTTACCATTAGGGACAGTCCTGAATTTTTATGCATGTAAGGTTATAGAAAAAGCTTTTCATCGTCATACAATCCTTTGTATTTACAACCAGTCACAAGACAAACAACCTCGACCACACAATGTGCCTAATGAGCTTTAATGGACAATGTTTTATTTGCATAATTTTGTTATTTCATCGTTTATAGTGAAAGCATGATACGTCAAGATTGTTTGTAATCATATAATTCATTTAATAAAATAAGCACAATTATATGAAATAAGAATAAATATATACTTTATATTCAAAATACATTTACAATTTCAAGCACTTTCACTATCGTTTGAATTTTCTTCATCAGAATTAAGCAAAAACACAAACGGTATCATTATAAATCTATATATTTTAGTATTATATAAGCAGTTTCCGTGAAGAACGTCTACCTGTCCTCTTCCTCTCCAGGTTTATTTTCTAGATCCCCGGTCTCTTGAAGATCTGATGTCCCACTCACAGTTCCATCCATGTTTAATGTACCAAAAGTCCAATGTCTACTAACATTTTACAGTCAGTTCTGTCTTGGTTTCTCCATGGTTCACGTCCTTTGTCAAACGGTTTTACACCTGACTGCACTCCCTCTCTCGCTGTCACTGAAGTTCCAGCAGCTCTGCCTTTGTTGCCATTTGCTCCCAACCAACCACAACTGCCTCTCTGAAATGGAGGGCAAACAATGGTGTACCTCTCCAAAGCGTTTAATATTTAAGTACTCCCTGTCGCTGTGAACCTACAGTATGCCTTACACACACACACACACACACACACACACACACACACACACACACACACACACACACACGCACGCATGTTCCTCCTCCTGAAAAAGTGATTGTGGGAGGAGGTTGTTGGCTTTTTTAAACGAGTCCAGAGTTGCATGGAGTTCTTGTATCTCTCTGCTCTTGGCATTGACAACTTCATCATATGCTCTTATTGGATCCCATAGATGTTTATTGTATTTCTTATGTTTGTGAAAAAAGTCCAAATTGATGGAGCATAGACGTGGCTTTTGAGCAGATAATGGTTTAGTTATCTTACAAGAAACACAAAATTTAAAATGGAAAATGAAGGGCATATCGCTTTTCACTCTCAAGAGCTGAAATTTAAGCCCAGTCAGCCTGTCATCCATGCGTCGCTGCCAAACCTTCATCACCCCTACACTACAGCTATAGTACTGCATGATTATAACAACAGATAACTATCATTATTATTATTGGCCAGAGTCAAATTCGTGTTGCTAGAGATTTTCTCTCATCTTAAAGCTGTATGGGGTAGTTTCCCAGACAGGGTTTAGATTAATCCAGGACCAAGCCTTAGTTATATTATGACATTTAAGTAGTTTTATCAACCATACCTTACCAAAAAACAATGCTGGTGTGCATCTTAAGACAAAATAATGGCAGTGATATATGTTAAGATGTGTCAGTACTGAAAAGGCAGGTGATGGGGTGGTTTCCAGAACAGGGATTAGCTTAAGAAAGGACTAGGTCTCAGTTTAATTACACTGTAAAACCTAACAGTTAACTTAACTCAAACAATTTAAGTAATCTGGTTGCATTAGACCATTTAAGTTTTAAAACACATCAATTTAAGTACTGTGAACTTGAGTCATGTGCAATTATGAACATGCATATGACTCAATTAGTTTAAGTTCAAAGTACTCAAATGTATGTGTTTTAAAACTAATGCAATAGGTTTACTTAAATGGTTTGAGTTGAGTTAACTTTTAGGTTTTACAGTGTAGGAAATATACCTTACTAAACAATGCACAATGATTTTCAAGAAAAAAAATCTTAGTATTTTTTTCTTGTATTCAGTAAAAATATCTTAAAATTTTTCAATTAAGATGCTTTTTCTTGATGATCAAAACAACCCAAGAAAATAAGTCTAGTTTTTAGACCAAAAATATCAAATTTAAGTGATTTTGTGGATAAAACAAGCTAAAAAATCTGCCAATGGGGTAAGCATTTTTTTCTTGAAATTTTCTTGAATTTAGTGTTTAAGAAAAATGTTCAAGATTTCTTTTTATGTGTGCATGCGGTAGTTTTACGTGTGCATGCGGTAGTTTTAGGTGCGCACGCGAAACTAAACTAAGTCACGCTTTTAGACCAAAAATATCAAATTTAAGTGATTTTATGGATAAAACAAGCTAAAAAAATCTGCCAATGGGGTAAGCATTTTTTCTTGAAATTTTCTTGAATTTAGTGTTTAAAAAAATGTTCAAGATTTTTTTTACGTGTGCATGCGGTAGTTTTAGGTGCGCACGCGATAGTTTCACGTGCGCACGCGAAACTAAACTAAGTCTAGCTTTTAGACCAAAAATATCAAATATAAGTGATTTTATGGATAAAACAAGCTAAAAAATCTGCCAATGGGGTAAGCATTTTTTTCTTGAAATTTTCTTGAATTTAGTGTTTAAGAAAAATGTTCAAGATTTTTTTTTACGTGTGCATGCAATAGTTTTAGGTGCGCACGCAATAGTTTCACGTGCGCACGCGAAACTAAACTAAGTCTAGCTTTTAGATCAAAAATATCAAATTTAAGTGATTTTGTGGATAAAACAAGCTAAAAAATCTGCCAATGGGGTAAGCATTTTTTTCTTGAAATTTTCTTGAATTTAGTGTTTAAGAAAAATGTTCAAGATTTTATTTCACGTGTGCATGCGATAGTTTTAGGTGCGCGCTCGATAGTTTCATGTGCGCACGCGAAACTAAACTAAGTCTAGTTTTTAGACCAAAAATATCAAATTTAAGTGATTTTGTGGATAAAACAAGCAAAAAAATCTGCCAATGGGGTAAGCATTTTTTTCTTGAAATTTTCTTGAATTTAGTGTTTAAGAAAAATGTTCAAGATTTTTTTTTACGTGTGCATGCGGTAGTTTTAGGTGCGCACGCGATAGTTTCACGTGCGCACGCGAAACTAAACTAAGTCTAGCTTTTAGACCAAAAATATCAAATTTAAGTGATTTTATGGATAAAACAAGCTAAAAAATCTGTCAATGAGGTAAGCATTTTTTTCTTGAAATTTTCTTGAATTTAGTGTTTAAGAAAAATGCTCAAGATTTTTTTTACGTGTGCATGCGGTAGTTTTAGGTGCGCACGCAATAGTTTCACGTGCGCACGCGAAACTAAACTAAGTCTAGCTTTTAGACCAAAAATATCAAATTTAAGTGATTTTATGGATAAAACAAGCTAAAAAAAATCTGCCAATGGGGTAAGCATTTTTTTTCTTGAAATTTTCTTCAATTTAGTGTTTAAGAAAAATGTTCAAGATTTTTTTTTACGTGTGCATGCGGTAGTTTTAGGTGCGCACGCGAAACTAAACTAAGTCTAGTTTTAAGATCAAAAACATCAAATCTAAGTGACTTTGTGCATGAAACAAGCCAAAAATCTGCCAATAGGATAAGCAAAAAAGTCTTGAAGATTTTTCTTAAACACTAAATTCAAGAAAAATTTGCTTACCCCATTGGAAGATTTTTTTGCTTGTTTTATGCACAAAATCACTTACATTTTATATTTTTATAAAACTAAACTTATTTTCTTGGGTCGTTTTGCTCAAGAGAATTTTAAGAATTTAAGAATTTTTAGATATTTTTCCTGAAAACAAGACATAAATACTAAGAATTTTTTTCTTGAAAATCATTTTTTGTAGTGTAGGTAAACAAGATTAACATTAGATTGGCAAAAACGGTGTGTGTTATGTGAGCTTTAGGTTTACAAGTCACCTTTTAAAATCTTACACTTCACTGTGATGCCATTGAAGAACCATTTATTTGATATGTTTTTATAGGGAACCTTTTTGTGAAACAGCAAGGTTCTTTATGGAACCATTTAGCAAATTTTTTTCTTCTATGACATCATGAAGCACCTTTATTTTTAAAGAGTGTTGTTATGGAGATCAACATGACTAATACGGGCTGTTATGATGAAGCGAGCATATTACAAGTCATCGTGAAACACGTGAGAACATGTGAGATTCAGCGTCATCGACGTAATGCCATATTTGAACTTGGATATGCGATGTGTTTAAGATCAAAATGTAAATAGTTTTTCACAAGCATATTGTTTTGCTTTAGAAGACCAACTGGAGTAATTTGGATTACTTCAAAGGGGACTTATCATCATGAAAATCTGACATTTTCCATGTTTAAGTGCTATAAATGGGTCCCCAGTGCTAGAAAATGTTAAAAAAGAACAACCCAGTAACTTAGTTTTGGTAAACCATTCTTTGCAAGCATGTACAAAAAATAGGTTTTTGTAATTTGGCCCCCCTTGTGATGTCAGAAGGGGATAATGCCGCCCATTAATCTGCACTATCCAACCACAGCACTGCCATTTAGTGCAGATATTTGCATTTTAAAGGACACACCCAAAACTGTGCATTTTTGCTCACACCTACAAAGTGGCATTTTTAACATGTTATAATAAATTATCTATATGATATTTTGAGCTAGAATTTCACATGCGTACTCTGGAGACACCAACGTTTTATTTCACATCTTAAAAGTCTTGTGAAATGTCTCCTTTAATGATGAATGTATGTACTTTCTGAAGCTTTTAACATTAAAATATACATTTGATTTGGGATGGCATGAAAGTGAGTCATTTTTACATTTAGATGAACTATCATTTTTAATCACTAGATGTCAGCAAAGAGCAAATATTTCACTTGTTCACCTTGCAGTTATTATGGGTAATAAATCACAAAAATATTATTCTTTGCTCTATCGTCTAGTTAAATTATTAAATGATAAAATGTTACATATTATTGTAAAATGACATAGATGACACAGTAGTTGCTACCAAAACAAGAGTAAATATTCAGTTGAGAAAAAAATTTTTTTTGGACAGCATTATTTGCTCCTATCTGATTTCACGTGTTGTTGTTGGCTATGTATGAAAATATTTCCCAGTTCACAACATCATGCTGCTGGCAAAATGAGGGCGATCAGACGTCATATCATGCTGTTGTTTTGCGTATGTTATTTGGTTTAACGTTGTCCATACGTGTGAACTCACCTTGGAAGACACCATGCGGTTTCTCAAATTTCTCATGCACTCCTGATATTTATCTCTCACATTAGCAGATTTGTGTTGCTATAGGAAATGATGACACATGCAAATCCCATGACATCGTAAACAGAAAGATGATAACCATGCTTTGTAGATTTCTTCAGGTTGTTTGACTTGTGGTGACTGTAGGCTACTGTTAGAAGCTGGCTGTCTTTTTTAATTAGAGACTCTTTGAACAAGAGGAAGCTGTAAAACCAAAGTCTCTGAAATGTAATGGCTCCACCTCCTCCTCAGGGGCTTTTGGCTAATTCAAATATTTACTGTTTAATGAAGCTGGTGTTGTTTTAAATAAACTCATGTGACCAATGACAACCATTCCTAAGATACACTCTCGAGTTTACTTACATTTAATGATGACTTTTTTATACGAATAGCTAACTGGAAAATGAAAATTTTTCAATAAATTACCCACATGCCATCCCAAAACTAGTTTTGAGTTTGACACACAACACATTTTGAGTTGTAGTAAATGTCCAGTGTGTGTTTTTAGCGACATCAAGCGGCCAGATGGCGAATTGCAACCAACAGAAGCTACGGTGGCTGCCACAGGACAACCATGTCGTCGTCTGAGAGATGAAACGCGCTATGTAAAACAATTTGTCCGTTTAGGGCAGGAGTGGACAAACTTTTCTTACTCGAGGGCCACGTGAGATTATGAAATAAACATGTGATTTATTCCAAATCAACACTTTGTTTCTACTGTACTTCAGACTTTCAACTACACTTTTATGAACACTTTTCACTACTTTCATATTTTGAAAAAAAAAAACCTCACTGGATACATACATACATTTGTATTACCACAACTTTACTACAAATAAAATACCTTGGTGTGACCATAGTAAATTTGTCGTTACCAGTGGCGGCTGATGACTGCTCTTCTGAGGGGCGTGAATTGAAAATATGTGTTAGGAGTGTCATGTGTGTTGCTCATGTTATCAAATATGTGTTTGTTGCGTCTTGTGAACCATGTGCATCATGCATCTTGTCAAAATAAGTGCCTGCTGAACACGCGTCGAAACGGTTTATGATAAAAGAGAGTCTGATTACACGTGATGCACATGGTTCACTTGACGCGCCAAATACATATTTTGAAATGACAAGCCACACACATGATGGGCTACATGTTGTAACAAGCTTTGCATCGTGCTCCCTCAAAAAAGAAGTCACCGGCCGCCACTGGTTGTTACAAAAAAATATGTTTAATGTAGTTAAAGCATGCTTCATTTTCTTAAGGGCAAATCATTTCATGTGCTTTGCTAGATAATTATTACACATCACCATGATGTTAAAAACAGTGGTAAGCAGTTTAAAAATGGCGATACTTAATTCTTTGCAAATAACACATACCTGCTTCTGTCTGATGTTGGTGACGTGTTTTGCTGTCCATTCTGTTTTAAACATGCAACATTCAGTGTTTATTTTTCTATTTTGTTGTCTCACTGGCGCATTTTTTTAATAATAGCGACATTGCTGGACGTTGGTGGTATTGCATCAAAGTATCATAAGTAATTCTGGACCAAAATCCTTTACTGTTTAATATAATTATAAACTGCTTCGCGGCCCAGATTAAAGTCAGTGTAAAGCAGGGCTAGTCAGCTGGCGCCCACGGGCCAAATGCGGCCCCACCAATCATCTTTATCCGGCCCGCCGGTCATCTTTGTCTGATTTGCGTGGTTACATTTATCTTTCCACTGTACATGGTACGGCCGATAAACCGGAAGGAGAATCAGGAAGGGGGTGCGTGAGGTACCAACCATCTGCGGGTGCATAATTACGGATCCAATTTAAGCTTTGGATTCATGCGAGACTACACCCCATATGACAAGCCGAACAGAAGTGATGTATTTCAGTTTGTTGATCAAAACACTGTGTGCAAAGTGAAAATGAGTAATCCTTTTTTGTTAAACTTTATCAGTAACACTTTAATCCCTTAGAAACGATTGATTACTGATAAGTAGATTATTAAATTTGTACATTAAAAGGCGCTTGGACTGATATTAGCCTCTCTTCCATTTTAACACAATTAAAATGAAATTTTATTACTGACACTCCGACAGTCGTGTCCGGATAGTGTACAATGGAAAGGTGGTTTAGCCTATATATCTTTAAAATATTAAAAATAGAAAATATGAGTTTACAGTAATTAAAAGGCAAAATACTGGATACAAAGAGTTTTTTTATGTGACCTAAAACAAAAAGTAACAAAAACAACATACATATATAATAGGTAAAAAATATATAAAAGGTAAAAAATAGGCCCGAATTTTATTTACAATTTTTAAATCTGGCCCTCGAAGACGAGTAGTTGAAGCCACTTGTGTAAAGCATGTTAACAAGGCAGCTGACCATATTAATCTTCCAAACCCCCCGCCTGTTTAGTCATTGACTGATAAGGCAACAAGTCTTAAGGTTTTGGACACAGCTTGCGTCATATGTCACAATGCACACATCCCAAATCATTGAAAATAAATGACGTCCGGCTACTTTGTTCCAGAAACCTCTGACGGTGTGAACGCCCCTTTAGACCTCCATCTGTGTCTGTTGTGGGTTATAAATCTGATTGCCTTTGCCAGCTGAGATACAAGCTTTTATCTGTCAGGTATGTCAGTAGATAGCTGTGTATATGTAGACAAAGCTGTTTATGTGTTCCTTTATAGCTCGGTGGTAGAACATTGCGTTAGCAACGCTAAAGGTCATGGGTTTGAACCCAGGGAACACTAATGCACTGTAAGTTGCTTTGGATAAGAGTGTCTGCTAAATGCAAAAATATCATATATAACAATGGATACATATGTTCAATAGCTACAGGCTTAAGGACACTCCACCCTTTTTTGAAAATATGCTCATTTTCCTGCTTCCCTAGAGTTAAACATTTGATTTTTACTGTTTTGGAATCCATTCAGCTGATCTCCGGGTCTGGCGGTACCACTTTTAGCATAGCTTAGCATAATCCATTGAATCTGATTAGACCATTAGCATAAGGTGACCAGACGTCCCCGTTTTCCGGGGACAGTCCCGTTTTTTTGGTGTTCTGTCCCCGACTGGAGCTGTCCCCGGAAATGTCCCGTTTTACAGCACGTCCAAAAAAAAAACAGCAAATACACTAAAAAACCCGATCAACATGTAGCGTTTGTAGTACCAGACCGGAGCAATCATGTAATGATTATTTTCACCAGCGGAGGGGGCCGCGAGCTACTGATTACTTGCGCACGCCACTGATTTAGCGATGAAGAATTTACTACCAGACACCTATGCGAGACACAGGCGTGCCGCACAAGCCCTGAAAAGTGAAGCCAAAACGTCTCGATCGCCCCCCAGTGACTGGTCCCAGTATAGGTCATAAACCCCGCCTCCCCTTGTTATTCAATGGGACTTGAGACCAACAAAAAAATGTATTACACTTCAATTATCTTTTTTCCGAAGCTGGTTTCTGTCATTCACTGTAGTTTTTATCACGCTGATGTACATTCAAATATTTGTTTTTAAAATAGGTTTGTGTTTAGTTAGTTATTTAATGATATAAAAACAGTGGTGTCACGTCATGATTGACAGCTGTGATATCGTGTGATATGCGCATTCTACGAGAGCGAGGGCGGGGTTTTGATTTCGCGGCTTTACTTCCTGCTCACTACTGCGCATGACTGGTCCCGAAATCGCTGCTCAAGATGTCAGCGCCATATCGGGACACTGGCGGCTTTACTTTTCACCAATGGAAGAGAGCGAACAGGCATCGTCCATCTTTTTTTACAGTCTATGTGCGAGACACATGAGTTTACAATGCTATGAAATTAGCTGAAGTAGTACCTTAGAAGTCATTTTTGATGAGGTATGTCTCTTGTATAAAAAAAGGAAAAAAAATTATATTTAGGCTACAGAAATTGTTTAATTAATTGAATTAGAAACATTGCAAAAATGACTTTCTTATTAGTAGTTTTCTCTTGTTTTCAGTACGAATATAAAAAAATTCTTAAGTCAAGATGCATTTTCTTGATGGGCAAAATGCCTTAAGAAAATAAGTCTAATTTTTAGACCAAAATATATTAAATTTGTGCTTAAAACAAGCAAAAAATAAATAAATAAATAAATAAATTCAAGAAAAAATCCAAGAAAAATATTTTTTGCATGTTTTAAGCCCAAATTCACTTCAATTTAATTTTTTTTTGTCTTCAAGCTAGATTTTTCTTAGGGGATTTTGCTTATCAAGAAAATGCATCTTGATTTAAGAATTTCTAGATATTTAACAAGACAATACTATTAAGTAAGAAGTAAGTCATTTTTTGCAGTGAATCCACAACAATAAAGAGAACAAACTTTTAAAAAACGTTTTGTCCACATTTTTTAATTCATAGATAACAACAAATGAAATTTTAATGATATTTTGACCATTTAACTAGGAAATCTGGTCACCTTACATTAGCATCGCACTAAAAAATAACCAAAGAGTTTGGATATTTTTCCTATTTAAAACTTGACTCTTCTGTGGTTACATCGTGTACTAAGACCAATGGAAAATTATAAGTTGTGATTTTCTAGGCAGATATGACTAGGACTATACTCTCATTCTAGTGTAATAATCAAGAACTTTGCTGCTGTAACATGGCTGCAGGAGGCGCAATGATATTATTATAGTCCCCTTAGTAACTTTTAATGGCAGGGGACTACTTTCAGGCTCTGCGTAATATCACTACGCCTCCTGCAGCCATGTTACAGCAGCAAAGTTCTTGATTATTACACTAGAATGAGAGTATAGTTCTTAGCCATATCTGCCTAGAAAATCACAACTTTTAATTTCCATCGGTTCTTAGTACACGATGTAACTACAGAAGAGTCAAGTTTTAAATAGGAAAAATATCAAAACTCTTTGGTTATTTTTAGCATGATGCCAATGGTCCAATCAGATTCAATAGATTATGCCAAGCCATACCAAAAGCGGTACCGCCAGACCCGGAGATCAGCTGCATGGAACCCAAAATAGTAAAAAAATCAAATAGGGGAGCTGAAAAATGAGCATATTTTCAAAAAAAGTGGAGTGTCACTACTTTAGGTTAATTCAGTATTCAAATCTGTGTCTCTAGAGGTTTTAAGAAAGTTTTTCCTGGTTCTTATTCTCACTGGATGGGTGATGCTGTTATGTAAGGTAATGCATGGTGTTTTAAAGCCTTTATTTGCTCAACGGTTTGACTCACAGTTCCAATAATAGATCAGATGTTTCCTTTTTCCTTGTTTATACTAGTCAACATCTGAAATGAATGAAAACAATTCATTTAAAGTTGTTCTAAGACAAGAACGAGTATTGTTTAAAATAGTAAGACTTTTATGAAGGGGTTTGATCCACTTCAAATCTTATTTTTGTGTTGTTTTCATTCTCAAAGATTAAACATGAATTATAAAACCAACAGTAGTGTTGATAAGGGTTACACCCAAATGAAACTCATTGAATAAGAGAGCAAGAATGAGAAGCAAAGATTTACAAAGTGTGGAATGTGATTCGTCCACTTGGATGTTTGACTTTGAAGTTGCTATTAGCCATTCTGGGTCACGGCCACATGATTTAAATTAAATTATAATGATGCCACAGTTTCCACAGAATCACATGACTGGATTACTGGAAATATGGCTTTAAAAATCATTAACATATAATGTTTGCTGCTTGGTATGGGTGTTAATATTTGACCCTGCCTGTGAAAACCCTGTCACATAATCTCATTTTGAGATTTTGAACAGCAAAGTTTGATTCAATCAATCTTCATGACATTACTCAGTCAATAGTAAAGATATCCAAGTTATATTTTCACAAAATGTTCTTTTGCAGGATGATTTTATGTAAATCATGGGTTATTACATATCACTCATATTTACGGTTAGGGTTTTTTTTATATTAAACTTCATGCTACACAAATAATTAATACCTGAATAATAAAATCAAATTTTTAATTGGGATCCTGAAAAATAATAATAATAATAATAATATTTTAATAATAATAATAATAATAATATATTATATCTATTGCTGCATTTTTAATCTTGCAAGTAAAAATCTAGATTTCTTGATTTTCCAAAAATTCGATTACATTTATACTTTATCACACACAGTAAATATGATTTTCTTTGATATTTATTCCACTTTTGGCAATAATCTCATAATAACTCATCTATAGGGTTTCATAACAACATGTTCAGACACACCATGAAGTGATGATGGAAGCTTTTGATTATTTCTATTGTTTTGTTCAGCCTAACCACTCTTAGTCTTTTGTTACTCGTGTTTGCTGTTACCAGGGCTACCTTTGATTGAAATGGACTGAAGTGGCTCTCACACCTTGAAATAACCCACTTAACCTATGAAAACAGTACACGGTCATGCACAGCATCATCTCCCATACATATATTACATTTCAATCGTCTACAAGCGAGAAACAAAAAGTAAGATATAAATTAGTGAGTTCATATGAATTTCTTCAACTACTCTTCTTCAAGGGCCAGATTTAAAAATATGTAAATATGATGCGGGCCAAACTTTTACCCCGTTTTTTACACACACACACACACACACACACACACACACACACACACACACACACACACACACACACACATATATATATATATATATATATATATATATATATATATATATATATATATATATATATATATATATATATATATATTTGTTATAAGTCATGTTGTTTTTGTTACTTTTTGTTATAGGTCATATATTAAAAAACATGCATTTTCAAAAAAGATGCACACATCTTGTATCCAGTATTTTGCCTTTTAATTACGGAAAACTCAAATTTTCTTTTTTAATATTTTAACATCAATAATAGTTTAACATCATCTATGAACCTTGCATAAAGTACTGCAAGTGTAAATAATCAACACATGCATTTTTGTATCACGTTTCTTTTGTTTATAACTGTTTAGCTTTTCATGAAATTTCAGTTTAATCGAAAAATCGTTTTTACATAAGAAGCTCATTCCAGCGCAAGAGCCTTTAATCTGCGAATATATGTATACTTTATAATTTACCTTTCAGTAATCAATCGTTTTTAAAGGATTCAAGTGTTTCTGATGAAGTTAAACAAAAAAGGATTAATTATTTTCACCTTGCACAGTGTTTTGACCGGAACACACTGAATTACATCACTTCCGGTCGCAAAGCTCAAATTGTATCCGAAAATTACGCCCCTGCAGATGGTTTTTTATCCATCATTTGTGATGTACAGTGGAAAGTAACCATGCTGATTTTAAATGAAACAAAGATGACCGGCGGGCCGGATAAAGATGATTGTAGGCCCACCAAACTAGCCCTGATGTACACTGTGAGCAAAAATGGTCCTAAGCTGTCAGTGGGGCAGTGCCCTTTGAAAAGGTCATAATATGTACCATTTGGTTACAGATATGTAAACATTTGGTGTCAATATGTACTTCTGAGGTATTAAATCTATATTACATTTTTATTAAAAAAATTCTGATTATTTACTCACCCCCATGTCATCCAAGATGTTTATGTCTTTCTTTGTTCAGTCGAATCGAAATAAAGTTTTTTTTTTTTAGAAAAAATTCAAGGATTTTTCTCTATATAGTGGACCTCAACCGTGGATCTTTAGTTTTTAAAATTGCAGCTTCAAAGGGCTCTAAACGATCTCAACTGAAGCATAAAGGTCTTATCTAGAGAATTTTTTGCAAAAAAATAAAAATGCAATTTTTAATCACAACTTCTAGTCTTTCACTAGCCGGCGTGAAGGTCGTATGCATGATGTATGCAAACTACCGCTCCAGTGTTTACAAGTGTGGAGCAAGAGGACCGCTCTGACATTGTTGTATGTGAAATGATACAAATGAATGTCTTTGTGTCAGTTTATTGTTTAAAATGGTCCACAAATGTGCATTTCAAATATGTAACGTAATACATAAGGTCGGGCTGCCGAGTCACACGGCAAGAAGTTTCATTTTTTTGATGATGGGTTCGCTAGATACGACCCTTATGTCTCAGTTGGGATCGTTTAGAGCACTTTGAAGCTGCATTGAAACTGCTTTTTTAAATGCACTGAAACTGTAAACTGTTTAGGTCCTTTAATCCTTTAATTTAAACTTTTGAGGTGCAAATGTGCACTTTAAGAAAGGGCACCGCCCCAGTGACAGCTTGGGACCATGTTTCGACCACTTTTTCTAATGATGTATGCCTAAGTGAGATTATGTGAGACTGAGTTATAAAGTCAGGTTAGTTCATTTAGTCTTATGTCACCATAATGCGTTTCAGATGTAACAAAGTTAAAGCATCCTCTCTGACTTGATATTCAGCAATGGTCACACAGAAAGAATGTGTTGAAACCTGTATGTGTGCTTCATTCTTACAGCATTCCATGAGGACAATAACTACATGCATTGTGTCCAAACAGGAATCACAATGACAGGTGCTTTAAAATGACGTGTTTTTACTGCATGTGGTTACTTTCTGTCTGCATTTAAAGGTGGAAAGGTCTGGGATTTAAAAAAGTAAACAAATATAGTGTAAAGTAAATGATGTAAATCATGTAAAAAAAAAAAAATCAAATACTGTAAAAGTGATACTAATCATGTTATCTCCTTTAAAACCGGACCGGTTACCTTAATTCCACTGAAGCACACAAAATGGGAAAACATGAATCTCTGTAAACCTTTTGTATTGAAATACATTAGTCTCTTAAACAACTCGGGAGGATGAGAAGAATCATCAGGTTTTGCACAAACCTGTGGAGCCCATGGCAGCCTAGGAAGCAATTTTGAGTTGATAAAATGTCTAATAGCCGTCCAGTAATGGCAAAATTTGGGCTGTCAGTAAAAAAATTAATAGACGTTGAACCGTAGCCTAAATGAAAATGATAAATTAAATACATAAATACATCTCGCACGTTATTTTTGCGAAAATGACAAGTTTATTTTGGCTAGAAGTGGGTAACTCATAGCCGGACTATATCAATATAGATAACCTAATCGGTAAAATGCTGCTGGAGGACAAGTTCAAAAGGGAAACAAACCAAATACTAGAAATGCACCAGCTTGATTTCACAAGTAATCTTACATATTTTACAAGTTGGCTAATTCAAACGAAGTTAATCGTGCAAAAACGTACAATTCTCATGAAAAAAACAACAACAAAACCGTACCCCTAACCCCGCATCTAACCCCAACGTCACAGGGGTCAAGGCAAAATCGTACCAAAACTTACGAATGTGGTCGTAGACTGTAAAAAGATTTCGTAGAAATTACAGTGTAAGTTGCAGCTGGTTGCCGGAAACTTACGTTGATTTAAATTTATGTTCACTGTAAAAAAGTTGCTGTATTTTTGCAGCTGGTTGCTACAGTAACTTACTGTAAAAGATAAAGTCTAAAAATGTTTTATGTTCATTAACTTCGAACAAAATGTTGCAAGTTAATAACATAAATGTAAAATCTACGGTAAGTTACTGGCAGCTAGTTGCCAGTAATACCCAGTAATACTGTAATTTTTACAAAAATTTTTTACGGTGTATTTACTGGCAAAAGTTTGTTCAAAGTTAAATAAATGTTAAATATTAACAAGTGAAGAGTTTCGTTGCAAAACGAGATAAATCCATTTTTTAACATTTTTGTCAAAACATGTTTGCTATTTTGTTATCATGTTATTATTTTGTTTTATGGTGCTACTTAGCTGTATTTTTTAAGTTATGAAGGTTTATATCAAAACAAACCAACTGCAGTTGCATTGAAATTAATTGGAATGCACAACCAAAAAACGAGATTTCTGAACAATTAAAAAAAACTGTGTTTATCTCGTTTTGCAACGAAACTCTTCAAGTCTTTATCTTTACAGAGTAAAACTAAAATAACAGCCTCAAGCAAAGCATTCTGGGAAACAAAATCTGAAGCAAAAAAACAGAAAAAGGTTGATGACGATTTCTGGTTCCCAGAAGGCTTTTTACAGAATTTTTTTTACAGTGTATGAATTAATACGAATTAGCCAACTCGTAAAATATGTACGAATTCTCGTAAGATAGCGTTGGATGCACCGATATTAAATGTTCTATACCAGTTATTCACACTGTTATCTGCCGATACAGATAGATAGTGGTTATATTAACTTGCATTAACTAAATTCTAAAGATTTCATTTTTTTAGAATGTTATCCATACAATATTATACATTAAACTAGCGATGACATTTTCAATACATTTTCTGTTATGCGATCGACATAACTGTAGGCTACTTTCAAGCTATCGTAAAAAAATCACTTTTATCGACCAATTCCGATTATTGGCAGATATATTGGTGTATGCTAATGAATTCAGAAATGTACATTCTGAAATTGTAAATTCAGATTGCTATGATAATAACTAAGTTGGTAACGACACGATTGTATCAAATTAAAAAAATGCTAAATATTTCACTATACACTTTAAAAAATGCTAGGTAACTCGATAACTCGGCATTGGGTCAAAAAGGAACGAGCCCAGCCCACTGGGTTGTAATTTAACCTATGCTGGGTTGTTACAACACAAAATGCTATGTATTTTAACCCTTTGTTAGGTCAAATATCAATTTTGGGGGGTTAACTGTAGCCCAGCTGCTGGGTTTGTCCCTTTTTTATTGGTGTTTACTTTTTGTATATGCAAATGGTGTACATTGTAGATGCTGGAATTGTAGTTGTCTTTTAATTAGACAAATCAATTTCATTTTTAAAATGCAACGTGAGGAATGAGAAAAATGTCAAAATAGTATATAATGTCATAACTGCTGCACCTTTACACACCATAAGACTCATTCATATGTTCTTAAAACTTTTCTGATGTAATTTCTAATTGCAGGAAAGAATATAAATATGAATGTAGTGTCATCTCAACTATGCAATGAATGCGAACTTTGGTATTTGATGACGTAAATCAAACAATTACAGAATTTCCAGCTTAGTTTCAACAACGGCAAAACCTCAAATAGCTTTTCATTGTCTCTCTCTCTATCTCTTCCACAATAATTGCAATGTACTTCCATTAAATAGCCTCCACCATTTTCTAAATACAGTCTTATGTGCAGCAATGCTTAAATGTGAGTACTGATAATGTTTAACCAAGGTAAACAATTCAGGTAGCCAACTATGTGTACAGGAGGTGTAGTCTGGTACAGAGCAGTGTTTGTCGAAAAAAAAAATGAGCGTCTTGTTGCATAACATCATGCTATTAACTTGAAAACTAAAACCAAAGTGTCTGCTTGGGTTTCTAAGTTTGAATCTGTTTTGTCAAGTATTGTTCTATAATAATACACAAGTATTGAAATGACTCTCACCTCCTCCCCCACACACGCATACTTAAATTCCCAAGGGTGGGGTTACATACACATTGACTGCCATGTGTAAATAAGACTCACGGTCGATGGGCTCCACCCTCAACCTGGAAGCTCAGGGTTCTTTCACCTTCTTTCAGATACACGGAAGAACACAACTCAGAGGAGACAACGGTGTGCAGCTGTTTCAGGAACTGATACTGGACTCTCACGGAAGAAATCAGAGCCGGGCCTCCTCAGGTAAGAGACGTTTAATCTGTATTTAAGAAAATCTTCATTGTCTGTGTTTGTACACTGTAAAAAAATGCAAATGGGAGTTAAAACAACTTGGTTTTGCAAGTCAATTCAACATACTATTTGACGTTTTAACATTCAAACAAGTTGATATTGTTTAACTTAATTGGCTAAGTTAAAGTAACATAAACATATATATTGATTTGAAATCCTATTTTACAGTGTACATGTCAAAAGTATCTGAACAAAGAAACATTTGATTAAGACAAAGGCAAAGAGAGCATGTAAATGCATTTCAAGTATTTCCAAATATCAAAGAGGAAACTTGATTAAAAAACACTGCAATGTCCAATCAAATTGGTTATGCAAGTCAAGTTTTTGACTAGCAGCTGACATAACTTATAAATAAAGAATAATATTTAACTTAACAAATTTAATATTTAACTTAATTAAAGTTAAAGTCAAACACAAATGTTAATAGGATTTTTAGGTCTGTCAAAAGATTAATCGCGATTAATCGCATACAAAATAAAAGTTTGTTTTTTCATAATATATGTGTGTGCAATTATTTTATTATGTTATATACCTACACATACACATGCATGTATGTATTTGAGAAACTTTTACATGTGTATTTATATTTATTGAGATTTTTATATATTTTATATTAGCCTATATATAGATAAAAAAATATAAACATAAATAACATTTTTCTTAAATGTATACATTCGTATATGTGTGTATTTATATATACAACATAATAATTACACACAATAAACATACAAATATATTATGCAAATACAAACCTTTTATTTTGTACGCAATTAATCGCGATTAATCTTTTGACAGCCCTAATGATTTTTTTAAAAGGGACTGTAAGTAGGATTTTATTAATCAAAATCAATGTCTTTATTTATAAATATGTTCTCGTTGGTGTCAAATATACGGAGCCCCTAAGGGGACATGGAGAAAAAATGTAATAAAGTTTAGTTTCACGTGCGCACGTGAAACTATCACATGCTCACGTGAAACTTTCGCGTGCTCACTTGAAACTACTGCGTGCTCACGTGGAACTTTCGCATGCGCACGTAAAAAAATACCGCGTTTAGTTTCGTGTGCTCACGTAAAACTTTCACGTGAAAGTTTCACGTGCGCACGCGATAGTTTCACGTGAGCACGCGATAGTTTCACGTGAGCACGCGACAGTTTCACGTGAGCACGCGACAGTTTCACGTGAGCACGCGATAGTTTCACGTGAGCACATGAAACTAAATTTTTTTTAACTCCAATGTCACCTTAGGGGCTTGGTACAAATGACCTCTGCCGACGATCTGACTTTTCTTTGTAAGCTTAGAATTTCTTCTCTTTACTTACATTGGTCGGGTAAGTCCAAGGAGGCTTCCAAGTCGTTCTGCCGCATTTAATAAACTATAATAGCAGAGAGGGACAAAAAGCTACCGCAACGCGTTTTCGTTCAGAACACGCGAACAAGCTGAAAAGAACAAGGAGATCAGTGAGTAGATAACGGCTAACGTAGTTGCAACACGCATTTGGAAAAGCAAGGCGCTAGAGAGCACTATTCGTTTAAATGCAAAATACAATTTCACCACTAGATGGGGTAAATCCTACTTACTGTCCCTTTAAAGTGAATGGACAAAATGTATATTGCTATATGGTGGTTGCTATATTATTGTGCATAAGAATCTATATATATATATATATATATATATATATATATATATATATATATATATATATATATAAATAAAATCTTTGATGCACCCTTCTGGCATGATGCTTTGTCAAACCCATTTCTCCCCTGTCATGTAGAAATTAAAAACATTTGTTTCCCCCCCAGAAAAATCAGCTTTTGGATCAGGAATGCCTCAAATCCAGCTTTAACTTCTAAAACGTCCAGGAATCTTAAAGAAGCTGATTTTATACCTCAGCCAAACATCATGAATATCTCACTTGAAAACCCGTATGGTGACGTCACCATTCCCCGTGCCAAGCTGCGAGACGACTCCAGCACCATCATCATGAACCCCATGGCCTTAGAGAGCTCCTACAACCGCACTAATGGCACGAACCCTTACGGCAGCTTCAAAACGCCAGGGTCCAACGTGCCGGTTTACGGGGAGACCAAAAACCCCCCTGCTTACAGCACTCAGGGGACGTACACGGTGAAGGAAGATGAAGAACAGGTGGGACGATGCTATGCCTGTTGCTGTCGTTGCCGAAGGAAGAAATGAGACCTGCCTTCCAGTGCAAAGGATTATGGGTTGTAAAGGATTATAAAAATGCAATAGAAAATGGGACACACGGAGATGGATGAGCAAATGTCTCCCAAACCCGGTTAAACTGTGTTGTTTTTTTCATAAGCTACACATAACACTGTGCTAAAATGAATGGATTTTGTGAAGCATCTATGAAGCTATAATGAACTATGAAATGTCACCAAAAAGGGTTGACCTCTGCATGGTGACTTAAATATGTACATTTGGATTCATTTCTCAGACATCGCCTGTGTTAAATGCTTTTTGTTGAACCACCTTACCTTTGTTTGCCTGTTACAATAGCTCTGATGTTTCTGTGAGCAAGAGCAAACAATGACATGCGTGACACTTAATTTTAAGTACTGCAACCAAGTCAAACACAACACGATATACTTCACAAGCACAATGTTTGCAATTTCTGCTACAGGTTTAAAAACTGAATATATGTTGAGTGGCTGAGGGCCGGGTGGACTGCAATGATGCTGCTCATCTCTTCATTTTACATTTATATCTGGGTGGGCTCCTCCAAGTTTCTATGGATCAGGACGTTGGGAAACAGCCCATTTTACCTTGAAACTAAAACTAGAGGAAAAACTCTCATTGTTTTGCAAACAGAAACACAAAGAGACACTTTCAAACTTTCCAGATAAATGATTGTGTCATTGTAGTTTCCATTGAACAAGATTTGCTGGCTACTCCAAACATACAAATGAAACACTGTGACAAGGACCTTTACAGACTTAATTGCATATTAAAGAACACAAATACTAAATTGATTTAATGATAAGCCATATTGTACAGGATGCATTTAATAAAACAGGAACACGCACAAATTTGTAAACACATGTATGCCAATTGTTTATTTTATTTTTCAAATTAATCTATTTTTGATTTAACCCACCCAAACTGGTGTGGTCAAGTGAGTGGGGCACCTGAGTTTACTTCAATATTTTGCATTTAAATTTTAATCTATCACGACAAACTATACATCGTTGGTTTATATATATTTTTAAACCTTTTAGCAGTAATAATAATGCAGTGACAGTAATTTATTAATTTGTGACAAGAGTATGCAGCAAACCACTGACACCTAGTGGCCGTTGTTGGTAAAAGTCACAAACCTTTGTGATAATTTTATGTATAAAATATACTCTTTATTGCATTATTTTTATTTATTACAATAAATGTAAACTGTTATAACCTCTAGACACTTCCGTGAAAAACTTTAAACTGTTTTCTTTAAAATAAGACCAAGATTAGGCTTTTAGTCCAAAAACTTTATATTAATTTGAAGGTGTACATCACTTTTTCATCACCCCCAACATTAAAAAAGGTCCGCGCCAGTTAAGGGGTTAAAATTGATTTTATCTCTGTAAACAAGTGTTTCTCACACTGTACTTATATTAAGTAGTCATACGCCTAGTTTCCATTAAGGTGACTCAGGCGATGTTGATGATGAGAAATTCTTTGTACCTGAGTAAGCGCACGCAGTCCTAGCGGCTCAACCGGTTTGGGACACAGGGCCTGTAGTTCTTGGAATAACACAGAACAAGGCAGACCGGTCGGTTAAAGGTGTAATCAAATGTGTTACCTTGTATCTGCAGCACAGTCCTGCAAAATTGAAGTTTGTCCAGTGTGTACACTTTACAGTATTTACATAGACACTTTACTGGATTTTTGAACTTGTTGTTAAGTTTAATAAACATGAAATGAAGTTATTTCTGATGTCAATGTGTTTGTGCAAAAGAAATGATAAAAATGTATTAAACCTAAACAATAAAAAATGCTGCTAAAGTGATACTGGTAGACATGATAATTTATATCACCTTTAGATCAGAACTTTTTCAGCATTTGGCCCCCCTTGAGAACGGTGCATCCCTTCATATTCCCCCCAAGGAAAATTACATAAAACATTCCATAAGTTAAAATATGAATTAAACAAAACATATTCAATTATAAAATGTATTGGTGTTGGTTAGTAGCCTTATTTTTCTGAGGTTTTATTACATAGAATGTATGATAAATTAATTTATTTTATAAAATGTCAAAAAACTGGGGACCCCCCTGGACCATCTGAGGGTCCCCGGCCCCCAGTTTGAGAACCACTGCTTTAGATCATTTGTAGATGAACACAGCCAGAATTCATCCAGCATTTATATCAATATGCCAAAATGGTAATGCTGTTGATTAGGCTATACTTAAAATCAATTAAAACTTTAAATTTTAGGGGTCGTTGCCTGGACTAGATTAATCCATGACTGGGCCTTAGTTATAAAAGGACATTTAAAGGTGCAGTGTGTAATTTTTAGAAGGATCTCTTGACAGAAATGCAATATAATATAAAAATTTACATTATCATGGGTGTATAAATACCTTTTTATAATGAATAGTTATGTTTTTATTACCTTAGAATGAGATGTTTTTATCTACATGCACGAGGGTCCCCTTATGTGGAAGTCGCCATTTTGTGCCACCACGTTTCTACAGAAGCCCTTAACGGACAAACATTTTTGTCTCCGACGATGACATGTTTTTCCGGTGGCAGCTAAAAAAGCAAGGGGTGAGCAGTGGGCTGAACCATTTGTTGCAATTTGCAACCTCACCACTAGATGCTGCTAAAATTTACACACTACACCTTTAAGTAGTTACAAAAACAATACTGGTGTGCATCTCGAGACAAAACAAGGCACTGATATATGATATTTGAAAATTCTGTCACAATTTTCTCATCCTCATGTTTTTCTTAACCTGTATGATTTTATTTTCTGGTGAACACAAAAGAAGATATTTTGATAAATGATGTAAGCACACAGCTGATTGTAACCATTGACTTCCATAGTAGGAAAAACAAATACGATGCAATTCAATGGGCACCATAAACTGTGTGCTTACCATTATTTATCATAATATCTTCTTCATCATTTATCACAATACTTTCATAAATCTTACCAGAGGCGCCATGCCCATTCAAACTGAGGCACGTTGCATGCAACCTCAAAATCAAAGAAGCGTCCATTAATCTGTTATTTGACTTTTAGGGCCCTATTTTAACGATCTAAGCGCATTGTCTAAAGCGCACAGCGCAACGTCTAAATGGGCGTGTCCGAATCCACTTTTGCTAATTTAACGACGGGAAAAATCGTTTTTGCGCCGAGCGCATGGTCGAAAAGGGTAGGCCTATTGTAATGGGAGTATTTTGGGCGTAACGTGCAGTAAACCAATGAGAGTCACAGCTCTCATTCCCTTTAAAAGCAAGTTGCGCTGGCGCTATGTCTAATCCCTATTTAGATGACGGACTTTGTAAACTGAAAAACTAAACGGAGGTAGAAGATCCCCAGTTTAAGATTAATGTTAAATAATTGTTTTGTTTTTCCTTTATATTTAAATTGTTATTTTTTTATTAAAACCTTTAAAACCCGTTTTCTTTTACTCATGGAAGTAAAAAGCAGGCTTGTAATTGCTTTAAATGTATGGCTATCCAATATCATCAAAAAATAATTTACAAGTATGTAAGATAAGGTTTGTACTCTAAAAATACTTTATTTGTAACAAACAGGAGATAAAGAAATTACAAACGGCTCTCCTCACGTTTCAGCACTTTGGACAGCGGTTTTTTTTAGCAAAGAGTTTTTTTAAGCATTACTTACAAATGTTTCTCATCTCGCCATATCCACAGGTACATCATATACAATAAATCCGTGAGGTAGCATTAAAAAAAAACATTTAAAAACAGACGCATTTGTTTAAAGCAAAGAATTTATTTACATATCAGGCTACAGGTGAAGCAGCTCTTTGCGCCTTCTAACGTCTCATAATCAGTCCTCATTTATAAATATGTCCAAGAGACTCAATAAGAATCTCTTAAATTCAATCCTTTGATCTTTCATATTTAAAAGCATTTTTGTGCTGCTGCGCATTTATGTACTTTGTGATAAGCAAACCCGCGTTGTCCTCCCGTTTATAGGCGCATATTACTAATGCGCTCTTTAAATAACATAAAACATATTGCGCCATTGACTTTAGACTTTAGACCAGGTTTTTGTTGGTCAATGGCGTAGTCTATTTTAGTTGCCTCAAAATAGCAACGCGCCAACAATGCGCCTGAACACACCTCGTTTTTCAGACCAGAACGCCCATGGGCGCAAAGGGGGCGCAAACATAGATATGTATATAAAGGCTAGATGGCTCGTCCGCGCTGCTGGCCAATTGAGTGCAATGTCCGCATTTTGGCGGCCATCTTACGACAGGGTGCTCGCTCACTCGTAGCATTGAGTTTTAATGATGCAGGTACTTTTAAATGACCATAACTTGCTTAATTTTTTACCGATTTTCAAACGGTTTGGTTTGTTATAAACGTCAAAGATGTACCTATGACACTGCATACCTATACTAAAAATAAAAAATAAATTCATGAAACATGTTAAAGCATCCAGAATTATAGCCATAACGTTTGTAAAAACCCAAACCGTTTGAAAATCGGTAGAAAATTGAGCAAGTTATGGTCATTTAAAAGTACCTGCACCATTAAACTCAATGCTACGAGTGAGCGAGCGCCCTGTCGTAAGATGGCCGCCAGGTGATGCCGTTAGGGACTCCGCCTTGAGCCATCTAGCCTTTATATACATATCTATGGGCGCAAATGCATTTGCTATTTAAACAACGCGGCGCTAAACGTGAAAATTAGGGTGGAAACTAGCGAAAGACACTTGCGTCGCGCATTGCGCTGCATTGCGCCGGGTGTAAGATAGAGCCCTTAATCTGTTTAATATGCACAATAATATCAATTCTGTGCTGCATCCTTGTCACTTTTCGAAGATTTTCGCCGTTTTGATCGTGTTAACATAATTTTTTTTCCTGGCGGCAGGCGCTGCAGACAGCGCAGTCGCAGACGTCATAGCGTCTGAGCGCGCTCACGGGCTCTTTGCTGTTGCTGCATTTTGCTATCTGAGGAATTAAAACGTGAAGAAACACTCCCAACATTTCCAAATCCCAGTACGTACGTAATGTGCAGGTAACCTCCTCTGTGTAGAAAA
Organism: Misgurnus anguillicaudatus; assembly: GCF_027580225.2. Lineage (NCBI taxonomy): Eukaryota > Metazoa > Chordata > Actinopteri > Cypriniformes > Cobitidae > Misgurnus > Misgurnus anguillicaudatus. The sequence continues at coordinate 4,043,426 of NC_073358.2, read as the reverse complement.
TGTATGGTTTAAAATGTGACAGTCTCGACCATAGATATGTATATAAAGGCTAGATGGCTCAAGGCGGAGTCCCTAACGGCATCACCGGCGGCCATCTTACGACAGGGCGCTCGCTCACTCGTAGCATTGAGTTTAATGGTGCAGGTACTTTTAAATGACCATAACTTGCTCAATTTTCTACCGATTTTCAAACGGTTTGGGTTTTTACAAACGTTATTAACGTGGCTATAATTCTGGATGCTTTAACATGTTTCATGAATTTATTTTTTATTTTTAGTATAGGTATGCAGTGTCATAGGCGCATCTTTGACGTTTATAACAAACCAAACCGTTTGAAAATCGGTAAAAAATTAAGCAAGTTATGGTCATTTAAAAGTACCTGCATCATTAAAACTCAATGCTACGAGTGAGCGAGCGCCCTGTCCTAAGATGGCCGCCAAAATGCGGACGTTGCACTCCATTGGCCAGCAGCGCGGACGAGCCATCTAGCCTTTATATACATATCTATGGTCTCGACGTTATATACATTTCTAGATTCATCTTGGTACAACGCCAAAGGTCGCCAGAGTTCACGGGGGCGCGGAATCACACATGCTCACATGTGAGGTAAAATTTGATGCAATGCGCGTTTCTCTAATAATTTTATCTACATTTTTTTAATCATTATTGAACATTAAAATCAGTGACGTGGCTATAGCTTATGTCATTTTCGTTGTTTATATACGGATTTAAAAGTACATTAATTTCATAGGATGCAGTTAATGACACAATTAACAAAGTCATTTATTAAAACTTAAATAAATAAAACATGCAGTTTCAGATGTAAATATGATACCAATATGTCATTATTCCGATTGAATAGTTGATATAAAAGTTAGTCAACACTTTTATTTTGGAGGTTTTTGCATGAAAGCAGGGGTCTTCAGATTGTTAGAAATGTAAGTGCCACGGAAAAGACTGAAAGCTCTATAATATTTCTGTGAGCTGTGAACACGTGCCCCCTTAAACAAATTGGTGCATGACGCCGCTGATTCCTACTATGGAAGTCAATGGATACAATCAGATTTAAAAAAAAAAGATACAATCAGATGTGTGCTTACCATCATTGATCAAAATATCTTCCTTTGTGTTCATCAGAAAAAAGAAACTCATAAAGGTTTAGGCTAAGAAAATGATGAGGGTGAACTACCCCTTTAACACAATTTAGCATTAAGTTAATTTAGCAATAAGTCAATCTAAATTCAATCCAATTCAATACAAGCAATTAGTCAACAAAATAACTAAATAAAAGAAATGTAGCCTAACAAGATGTAGTATTTTATTAAAAGTAGTCTTATATAATTGCTGCTGATTTAAAAGACGTCATTGCGTATAGACTGCAGACGGCAATGACCACCAGCAGGGGGCGTGCGATCACTCGGTGGCACCAAATTATCACCTTATTCATGATCTTCACACTTTTCCAAGCATTTCTTATACAAGTAATTTATACTGTACTGTTTGGTAGCTTTTTCTCATATTAACGTTTAGCTTAAATGTATTTCCTAACACTGCAAACCCTGATGCTCTCTGGTCGAATGACTATTTATTTATAAATACTTACCAGTTGTAGCATTTAAAAGAATGTGGTGAATTGGGAAACCAAACATTTTTACGTGTACCTCGAGGCAGTATACAGCACAGCCCGGGAGTTTTAAAGTGGGTAACTGATAAGCTTTGATTTTATGTAGCGTTCGTAAGAACACTATAATAAAAACATACTTTGTATTTTTGATTAAAGTTTACTTTTATTGTATTGGTAATAATCGGAAACAAAATGAAGGCAGAAATTACTGTAACACTATTATTCTCTGTGGTCTGTGCTGTGATTGTATCTGGAGGAGAGAGAAGCTTCTGGAAGGTGTAATATATCAGGCTGTGTGTCTGTGAGGAGGGTTTGAGGGGTGTTACTGCAGCCTGATGTCGCGTGTGTTTCTAGTGCTTTCTCGGCTATCCCGTTAAAAGAAGTCTTGTCTGATTTGATGGTTTCATTGTTTTTTTTTACAGATAGCACTGATTAAACATTTCCCCCACCATCAAGAGTTTCGGTTAGAATGTAAACACATAGGAAAAGCGTGTTATAACTGATCACAATATTTAATTACCAAATAGTCCCTGCTCGTGACAAACGTATTTTTCAAAGTATTATACTCCATGTAATCTATATTATATGGTAATTAAAATTACATTCATCATAATTAGAAACGATTCGTTTTTAAAATATCTAGCTTTAGGATCAGGCAACTGGACATGTGAAGCATGTTTTTACTTTTTTTGGCCAGTGTTTCCATACATATTACACGTATGAGTGCCGCAGAGATGACGTATTTTTGTAGTCAAAACCCGGAAGCGAGTTAGCATTTTAGCACTTGTTTCATCATTCAAGTCTTTTTTGAATGGGGTTTACTCTTTCAATAAGTTCTTGGGTAAACATAAGACCAAGATATTTTATTTTACAACATAAACCAAACCCAACCCATGAGTTTTTTCTTACATACATCATCACGCACAAAGATCTCAGAAACAACACAACATGGGCTGAATTCCCCGCAAAGATTCATAATTCAATTAAAGGTGTAGCGGAGGATTTTCTCGAATTTTAAAAGAACCACCTTCTCCACATTTAAAAAAAAAATGCAATTGCACAACACTCCTGATTGACAACTAGGAGGACCAATTTTGATCATCCACCCGGAAAAAAAAATCCTCCGCAATACCTTTAATTTCCTTATGAGGGAATTGATTTTAAAGGGGACATTTCACAAGACTTTTTTAAAATGTCAAATAAGTATTTGGTGCCTCTATAGTACATATGTAAAGTTCAAAATACCGATAAATTATTGTAACATCTTAAAATGGCCAGTTTGTAGGTGCAAGCAAAAATGTGTCGTTTTTGGGTGTGTCCTTTAAAATGCAAATGAGCTGATCTCTGCACTAAATGGCAGTGCTATGGTTGGACGGTGCCGATTAAGGGGCAGTATTATCCCCTTCTGACATCACAAGGGGAGCCAAATTTCGATGACCTTCTTTTTCACATGCTTGCAGAGAATGTTTTACCAAAACTAAGTTACTGGGTTGATCTTTTTCACATTTTCCAGGTTAATAGAAGCACTGGGGGACCCAATTATAGCACTTAAACATGGAAAAAGTCAGATTTTCATGATATGTTCCCTTCAAAAGTGTTTAATAAAGTTTGGAAGAGCTGTCGGAAGCTTGGTGTTGATGTCGGAAGGTTAGGTTAACTCATACTTTATCAAAGTTGTGTTCATCTGTAAAGATTATCTTGTTAAACAAAACATGTAGAGGTCAAACTTTTGTATTATTGCTCATAATACAATTTGTGTTTAACAAAAAGGAGTAATGGGCTTTTTGACGAAGGAACCATTGTCTTGTTAACTCTATAGGAATACGCTACATGTTTTGGTAGGCCTGAGATGTTCTCTCGCAAAAGGCCCATTTGTTTCCCCCATAGACTTTTGGACTATTGCAAAAAAATAAGCTGTGTTTATTGAAAGTTTATGACACACATTTTGTCCAACAAGTTTAGCTTAAAAGATGAATATAAATATTATGAATTTTAAAGTGTTAATTACAGAGCCCCTAAGGGGACATGGAGAAAAAATTTAATAAAGTTTAGTTTTGCGTGCGCACATGAAACTATCGCGCATGCACTTTCGTAATTAATTTACACTTCGTAATTTACACTTCAAAAGTTTCATGTGTGCAAGCGAAAATTTCACGTGCGCACACGATAGTTTCACGTGGGCACGAGAAACTAAACTTTAAAAAAAAATCTGCACATGAAGGTTTCGCGTGAGCACCTTATGGGCTCGGTAGTAAATGCGTTTACTAGAAACGTAAAACGCCTAATTTTGACTTTTAAAAGTCGTGTTCATTTGAGTTTCGTGTTCAAAAAAGTTGTTCATTTGGGAAGATTCTATAATCCAAAAGTCTATGGGAAAAAATGAATGGGCTTTAGTGTCCCGCTAACTTCCAGGGTGGCCTACAAAAATACATCATCCCTGCTCTATTTCTAGTAGGGATTTGGGATTTCATGTCAAGTCACTGCAGCTTACTTCTTGACACATCATGAAACACTAATAGCATGAAGGAGGGTTTTAATTTCTGACGGAGCCATTGCTAATATTGAGATTTTATACATTATTAATCCGCCTTACATAAAGATGGTCAGGCGTCATTGCCCTTCCAACATAAAATAAATTGTTTCTAGTCTACATTGAAATTTCCCTGCTTGTTAAATAACTTAATCATATTACCTAAATAACTTGTATATTACCAGTGGACCTGAATAATACATTGCCATTTATGCATTTGGCAGACGCATATCAAAGCGAATTACAGTGGATTATATTCATATACATTTTATCATCATATGTGTTTACTAGGTTTGAAAACACATGACCTTTTGCATTGCGCCCTACCATTGAGCTAGACGGGAACAATGATGACCACATTCATGCTTTTAAGTAGTAACACTATGGCACATGTCCATTAAACTTACCATAGTACCGAATGACATGATGGCGAGTGTAGTTAAAGACATTTAAACCACAACATTGGAAATAATCTTCAAAATTTATTAACAACACTTACTGCGCTCTTTACTAGTGTGTAACTAATGTCTATGTTAAATTCATTAATAAGACTTTTTTCAAAAGATTTTGATACTTTTTTAAAAAGTGTGGCCAGGTACACAACAGTGTTTTGAGGCAAACATTAGTACAGTGGCCCAAACCTCTGGTAGTACCACAAGCGTGGTCCAGATCGAAGGAGATCAAGAAGTGTCTTCATCCTGGTGTGGAATTAATCTGTTGAACTTTTCGGATGCTCGTTTAAACAAAAATGATCAAGAAAAAGACTCCAAGACCAAAAGTATAAGCCCAAAGACAATTCTCATTTATATCAAAAGGGCGAAAACATGTTAGTAAAAATATATCTTGGGTTTTTGGCACTAATCAAATTCAGATAAAAACAGTAGAGCTTTCTGGACCACCATAATAATCCTCACCGTTAATCTCCCAACTAATCTCTCTAAAACCAACGAGCAAAGGCAAATTTTTACATTAGAGAACAATGGCAGTAAAAATTGTTATCAGGTGGCAATGATTTTGTCAAAATTGTTTGCACCTTTGTTATGAGAAAAAGTTGGATGGAAAGAACTGAATTAAAGAGGTTTGATAAACCAAAGACTCATAGTCTCTTGTACATTCTCCTTTTTTTACATGTCTCAATGCTTGCAGAGTCAGCTGTGCAAAAATGACTCCAGCCAAAGGCAATATAGACAAAAAAGAAACAAAAAAGTTTCCTTAAACTCAATAAAAAAATAATTTAGCTCAAAACAAAAAGCTGGATGGTGTTTCAAGGCAAACACATTACATCTTCACGATCTAAGCTTTGCCTTACAAAGTATTATACAAGAAAACGACAAAAACAAGCATATAAATGACCCCAATGGCAACAATGCATCAGTGGTGGTTTGAGCGAGTACATATGAACGCACATGTATCTCAGTTTAAACAGAGCACAAAAACGTGAGTGTATTAGTTTCCGAGACCCTGAAAGCATCTGCACACGTCTAGTGTGTCCATCAATCTGTTACCCCTCTTCTCAATTTCACATTGTCCCGAGGGGTTCTCCGAAACGGATCTTTTGGCCCGCTTGCAAATTAAAGGTGAAATTTCGTGGAGCTTCAAACAGCAGCACGATAGTAGACCCCAGGTTGAATTCGCCCAGGTGCTCGCCTTTCCTCATGGAAATGCCTTCTTGGTTGTTGTTTGTTACGTAGCTTAAGTCATTGAAAGTCCCTTTGCTGTAGCGAGGGCTGTTCGTACGTAATTCCTAAATGGGAAAAATAATCTTGTTAAAATCTAAACGTTTTTATCCAACGCAACTTGCAGTGCATTCAATCTATACATTTTTTATTAGTGTTTGTGTGTAATTCCTAAGACTCGAACCCATTGCATTACAGTCCAATGCGCTCTGCAAGATGAAGTACAAAAATATTTAACACTGATGCACTACTAGGGTTGCAAAGGGGCGTAAATTTCCCTAATTTTCCATGGGAAATTAATCTGGAGTAGGGATGCATAACGATTAATCGCGATTAATCTATAGCAGAATAAAAGTTTTTGTTTACATCATGTGTGTGTAAACTGTGTATAATAATTATGTATATATAAATATGCACACAGGCATGTACAATTTTAAGAAAAAAAATATATTTATATATTCATATATTTATAATATATTATATATTAATACTTATACACAATATTAATTATTTATTAAAAAATAAAAATGTATATACACATGTAAACATTTCTTAAATATATACATGCACGTGTGTGCGTTTATCCATACAAAGTTGTTATACACAGTTCACACACACACACATGATGTAAACAAAAACTTTTATTCTGCTATAGATCAATCGCGACCAATCGTTATGCATCCCTACTCCAGATTGTAAATATTCCAAACTGAAAACTTAACGTGAATTTACAGGAATTTAGGGAAATTATTTGGAAATTTAGGAAAATTTATATATCATATACAAACATAAATAAACATTCGGTTTGGTCATAACAGGCATGCATGCAGGATAATTTTTTTTTTTTTAAGAATCCTGATACTTAAGCTGATTAAGTCTGGATTTATTTGATCAAATAAATGAGCATAAGAGACTTTAAGATAGTAATTTGTCCAAACTTTTGTGTGGTCCAGAAAGGTAATAAAAACATCATCAAAGTAGTCCATGTGACATCAGTGGGTCAGTTAGAATGTGTTGAAGCATCCAAAATAAATTTTGGTTCAAATATAACAAAAATTACGACTTTATTCAGCTTGTCTTCTCTTCTGCGTCTGTTGTGAAGCGCATGCGCGAGACTAAAGTCACGTGACTACAGTGACGCGGGTGACGTATGACGCGGCTGGCGTGTTATCTGGTGCGCCTCAGCTGTTTTTTTTGTGTGCCCAGGTTTCGTTTACAGTCTGAGTTAGACACACGCTGTAAGTTTGAAAAAGAAAAAACTTCGCAAATATGTCTGAGGATAACACGTAATTCGCTTCACTGCAGTCAAGTGACTTTAGTCTCACGCATGCGCTTTCACAACAGACACGGAAGAGAAGACAATGCTGAATAAAGTCGTAATTTTTATTATTTTTGGACCCAAATGTATTTTCGATGCTTCAACACATTCTAACTGACCCACTGATGTCACATGAACTTCTTTGATGATGTTTTTATTACCTTTCCGGACATGGACACGTACATAGATTTTCAATAGAGGGTCAACAAGCTCTCGGACTAAATATAAAACATCTTAAACCGTGTTCTGAAGATGAATGGAGGTTTTACGAGTTTGGAACGACATGAGGGTGAGTCATTAATATATTCTCCTATAATTCCCATTGAACGTTTCCAGCCTTGAAAATTGCCAGAATTTTGCAACCCTATGCACTACACCTAAATTTATGATGTTTATTTATACATCCTTATCAAAATCATTGGTTCTTATAAAAAAAAAGTAAACACAGAGCTGTATAATGAGATAAGATGGATAATGCTGTATAATGGACAATAGGCTGTATAATGAGATAAGATGAGGGCTAGATGAGGGCACACCCCGCTACAGGTTACACTGTTAATGCGGTACTAAAATCCTACCAGAGATATCACAGAAGAGATGGGCCATTCAGATACGAATAACGAATAAATTAAATATTAACACATCAACAACGCTGCTGTATTTCCACCATACAAGACCTAATCAAATTTTTAAAAGGTCAACTTGGCTGTAAAAAAAACAACAGGATTTGAGCTGATGAACTTCCGTTTGATACTGGATATAATTTTACTTCCAATTTGAAATATGTTATTGAAACAATCAATCTAGGCAAGAAGTTTGAGATATTTCCAGCTTTCCACATTTTTGACCCTGTCTGTGAAATCCAGGTTAAAGTCTAAACCTAAATATGCAATTTGGAGCATCAAAGATGATGATTTCCCATTAATTTCAATCTTTGGCAGTCTTACTCAGTCAATTTCAAAGATATCAAGGTTATATTTTCACAGCATGTTCTTTACATTATGTAGAATGATTGTGTTTATGTCTGGACACAGCTTTCATTATGTTACTATACTACACACAGATTACCACCACCAATCCACTTAATCCACATGCGTAGTCATATCACCCATTAACCCAAATTGTTACACAATCCTGATCCTGTCTTGCTCTCTGTTAACAGAGAGCTTCCCATCTCCCAGTAGGAATGAGGCCAAACCCATTTTTGTGGTGTAGCTCTATATTTCACAAATGGCTTCACGGTGTATTTTCAAAAAGAAAATAACACAACAGTGATAGTGATGCTGTGGCTTAAACAGTTTCTGCAGTAATTGTTGGGCCAACTGTATTACTGTTGTTTTTTATTGCAATATTCGGTAATGTCAACCCCAAACCTATAAACTTTGATATATGGCCTAAGCTCTGGGGTAACCAATAACAATGCTTATACATACAAAACTATTATAAGACTTTAAGACTATCACAAAGTGACTTATGAAATCTCTTTAGATAAAGAGGTACGTTTAGATCCAAACATTAGCTAGTTTGCATAATTTTTATTAAAACCACAGGCTACAACCATTAGGATTGACTTATCAGGATTGTTCATGTGGTTTGTCACTGCAAGCAGAACTTGCCATAAGCCCGAAAGTCAAGTTTTAAAACAATGGGGAAGTTCACTCAATATCATATTTCATAAAAACCTATATTGCAAAAGATTGTGCTGATAAAGACTCGCACATTTCACCACTAATGTATTTCACCATGTTTTCTGCTGAGTACAGTGTGAAGCGCAGCCAAAACCTGTGAGGTTTCTGCAGTCCAGCATTGTGCTGCTTATGTATAGTGTAAATAGTAAAAAATTGCAACCCTACAGATGCATGATATATGAAACAGCCCTTAAACACTAATCATGCTGTAGAAGCTAAAGTAACGGCGCTTTTCCATTGGATAGTACAACCTGGGAAGGTACCACACGGCTGGGCTCAGCTCGCATTACTTTGGCTCGTTATGCTTTTCTCCATTGGATCATCAAGTGCTGAAAAATGAGCCAATTTTCAAAAAATCTAAGTGTTCCTTTAATGTATTTTATAAAATGTCATAAAACTGCCCCCCCCCCAGGCCCCCAGTTTGAGAACCACTGCTGAACACAGTGGAAAACCCTGTACTGAACCGTACCGGGCTGTACTATCAAATGGAAAAGCGGCATAAATAAGAACAATAATGCCTTCGAGCAGATGTCTGAGCATACTAACCTTGTCAAAGTATATGCGTATAGATCCCACATTCGTTGCCCCTACAGCTGTGAGTGAAAAGAAGCCATGTGTCCACTCCCCGCTCAAGACCACACGCTCATTGTGGCAAAAAAGTTCCTTAATCCAGCGAGCAACCCCTGGGTTCACTGACATCAGAGAACCTGCAACATAAACACATACATAATAGAAAGTTATATAAAATAATGTAATAGTAGCAGCCAAGTAGAGCGAGAGTCGTGTTGTAGTCAAGACCACCTAAACCGAGACCAAGTCATGACCAAGACAGGCCGAGACCGAGACAAGACCAAGACTTTAAAGGGTCGAGACCAAGTCAAGACCAAGACAGGCTGAGACCAAGTCAAGACCAAGACCAGTGCAAGTCACTGCATTTAAACACTTATGATAAAATGTGGAATATGCATATGATTAGGCACTTCTTGTCTGTGTGTGTGTGTGTCTGTGTGCATGCGTGAGTGTATGCCATCAGAGAAGTTAATAAAATAAAAGGCATTGCAGATTTGTGGGAATTTATCTTTGTCTATAAGCAAATAAAAGTGATCAAAGAGCTTAAATCAACTTAACTATTTATTCTGAACTGTCTTTCCATGGCTTGCCATCCACTTAACACAATGCAGCTGTTTTTAGTAATAAAATTAGAAAAATTGTCATTGGGAGCAACTTAAACAATGCTTAAACAATGCCAACATCATATGCCAAACCTGAATAAACTGCATAAAAATAAAGATAAAAAATAAATTTGTGAAGAGCCATCAGTTGTGGTCTTGACCGGTCTTGAAATAAAATTCAGAGTCCTCTTTGTCTGAGACCGAGACAGAGTAAAAATGCAGTCGATTCCAAGACGAGACCAAGACCTTTAAAAAGTGGTCTTGAGACCGGTCTCGAGAACTACAACACTAAGCGAGAGAGAGAGAAGAGAGAGAGAGAGCGAGAGACACTGACCTGGGAAGTGTCGTCTGTGTGCCACTCTCCAGTCTGTAGGTGAATGGAAGCAGTGGTAGTCTCCTGGAGCCAGATATACTACGCAGTGAAACAACTCATTCCCTTCCTTAGTGACCAGGGATTCCTGGAACGTCCCAGGGTCTTCCTCATCTTAACAGGACACAGGAAATATAATGTAAATTACACGAATACCGATTCTCTGGAAGGAATGAACATGAGACTGGCATGGGTTTGGGGTGGGACTGTCTGTTGGGTCAACCAATGGCAAAAATTTCTGCTTGAATGAAAATACGATGAGATGCTATGGATTTGGATGTTTGTTAGAGAAAGCAATATACAGAGAAAGATAATGGAGAGCTTAAAGGGACACTCCACTTATTTTGAACATATGCTTATGGAACTATACTCTCATTCTAGCGTAATAATCAAGAACTTTGCTGGTGTCACATGGCTGCAGCAGGCGTAGTGATATTACGCACTACTCGAAAATACTCCCTTTCAATAGCAGGGGACTACTTTTGGCTGCTGCGCAATATCATTGCGCCTCCTGCAGCCATGGTACACCAGCAAAGTCCTTGATTTTTACGCCAGAATGAGAGTATAGTTCTTAGCCATATCTGCCTAGAAAATCGCAGCTTTTAATTTTCCATCGGTTTTCATACACAATGTAACTACAGAAGAGTCAAGTTTTAAATAGAAAAAAATATCGAAACTTGGTAATTTTTTTGCGCGATGCTAATGGTCTAATCAGATTCAATGGATTATGCTAAGCTATGCTAAAAGTGATACCGCCAGACCCAGAGATTAGCTGAATGGATTACAAAACTGTAAAAATCAAATGTTTAACTCTAGGGGAGCTGGAAAATGAGCATATTTTCAAAAAAATTTAGTGCCCCTTTACATAAGGCATATCGCTGGATCGATATGCTGGATAGTGTTGATGAAACATTACTATTAACCAATCAAATTTCAGAATTAGAGGCTTTAACACCATTCATAGATATCCATCATTTATCTTGGGTAAGAATTATAGATGTTCATTTCAGTTCATTTTCCCAACCGACAACCGCAGCTAATGTTAACTGAACATTAACCGTTAACCGATACGATTTTAAAGAAACAGTATGTAGGAATGTGGCCAAAACTGGTATTGCAATCACAAAACATGTGGCTAAAACTGGTACTGCAATCACACAACTGGTGGCCAATACACAACATGACAACATAAACATCAGTTGAGGGCTGCAACTCCACTTTTTAAATGACAATATCCTGGCTGGACCACTGTTGTCAGTGATATAAGTATTTGAAATGGACATGATTTCTTAATGTCTAGTGACATATCAGGACCATTTTATGATTCATTTATATACATTTCTTACATACTGTTCCTTTAATATTAAATTGTCATTGAGTAAAATACAATTGATGGTTGTCTGTAAAAACAATAAAAAACATTTTATTTTATTTAAACGCGCAAACAGCAGTAACAGATCAACAACAGAACCAGAATTCATACATGATAAAATTTTCACGCAAGATTACATTATCAATGAGCAAGCAATTCACTTTTCAGGAAGGCAAAGGCAAGGCTACTGTTTTTTAATAAAGTACTCATTTCTGTTATTCAGGAGACTTTCAGTACAGGTGCGGGGCCCGAGGAACGTCTCGAGGGAGTATGTCACACCCTTTACCTGTTCCACCTCACAGTTCTTTACGTGACCAAAATGAAGAATCTTGCCATCAGCTGGGCTGATCTATGAAGTGACAAATGAGACTTTATGAGAATGCAAACAACTTGAAATCTGGGTTTCCCACATTCAAATATGATTAGTGAATTTAAAACTAGTTTGGGTTACACATATGCACATATTTTAGTAATAAGAGCAGATGTGGACAGTAGTGAAGTATTTTTACTTTCTACTTGAGTACATTTTTCAAGTATTTGTATTTTATGGGGTTTTTCTTTGTACATTTTCAAAGGATAATATCATACTTTTTACTCCATTAAATTTCATAAATAAAAAAAGTTTTTGTTTAAAATTTTATATTTAAATACATTACACATAATTTTACTTAAGAAAAAAATTACTTTTACTTGAGTAAAAGTACAAAAGCATACAATTTTCTTGTAATTGGGTATTAAATTAAATTTAATATTCAATATAAAAGAATAAACAGTATGATTCTATGCTCTGGAATGTAGTGAAGTAAATGTTTTCCCAAAGACAAACACTGTACTGATAAATTACAGATGCTTGGAAAATGTAACACATACTTAAGTAGGCTACTGTCCACCTCTGTATTTCACCCAACAATGGGTTAACGCCAGAAATGCACCGATATTACATTTTCCCACCAATACCAATATAGCTGGTTATTCTGACGGATATCTGTTGATGGTTATATTAACTTGCATTAACTAAATTCTGAAGATTACATTTTCTAAATGTTATTCATTCATATAATGACCATACTAAACATTAAACTAGAGATGTTACTTTACATTTTCTATACACTGAGCTGAAATTCATTGCATTTTCCTGTTCACTTTTGATTGACATGATATATCAGCCATGACTGTCCTCTGTTTTTAAACTATCGGCCGATAATTACACATAATTACATGCAACTAACCCTAAACCAAACCCAAACCCTACAGTAAGTACATGTTGTCAAACTGATTATACTCACTTACTCAAATGTATAATTACACACAAGAGGACTGTAATATAAAATGTAAATCTAGTTTGCTCAGTCATTGAACAACATGGATATCTGATTTTAAGAATGGGCTTTTGACCCGGACTCACCACGCAGTGCGAGTCGCATACTGGTCGGACCTGAGGTTTGAGTTTGCGCCTAAAAAACTCTCCCAGGTTTCTGTAGTGCTGTAGATCTTCCACAGCCGCTTCTTTCATGTTGACCCCAAATGTCCATATATACAAATTGTAAATAGGTTTTCGTAACCACGTGGGCAGGTCCACCTGATTTAAACGACCCCAGGCTCTGGAGAGCAATCTCGTGGGAATGGATTTGTAGATCGTAACCTGCACCCAAATAAAAAGTAAAGAAACAGCCATGAAACAATTGTGGTCAGGAATACATTTACAGCAATCCTACTAAAAACTTTGGTCCACTTTGATGGTACCTAATGTATCTTAAAGCATTAATGTAGATAGGTAAATGTATTCTGTAAGAACACAAAGTGTGGGAGGGCTTGGACAAGTGCAATAAAGTTTGCAAAGAATAATTGAGGACGGGTCGTTGACTTTTTCAAAAATCATGCACACCCAACGCTGGCAATGCAGCACAATGCGAAGCGGAGTGTGCATTATTTTTAAATAATTCAAAGGACTGGAGTCAATTATTTTGCTTATCCCACACTGACCACAGACATGGCCAAGACATTGCTTTGGTGAAATTTGCATTTATCAAAAAATAATGCATACACGTGGAACATTTCTCAACCAATCAGAATAAAGCATTTAACAGCCCTGTAGTATAAATAGATGTATACAATGAACCATCACTTTTAAAATGCATCAATAAAATATTAGGCATATATAACATGGTACATGATGTGCCCATAAAAAAGTAATTTTTAAAGAAAGGACAAAAACATTTATTTTTAAAGAGGTGTTAATTCTAGTGGTCAGGTAAAACCCTGCAAAAGTAACAATAGCAACAGTGTTGCTATGAGTCCCACACATGCAGCAGCGAGCTGTACCGTCTACCGTTTCATCCGCAGGAGTGTTTAGATCAGTTTAGCCTGCTGATCATTATTGATGTGGGCATGGAGTGATCCTATGGCTGGGATACAGGACAGGATCTAGCCTGAGTGTTCGTTGTAAGTGGATTACAGTAGTCAGCTTCAATCTCTCAGCTGATAGACAGGATGCTAAATGTGGAAACTCTTACAGGGTGGTGGGTTGCAAATGGTTTAACAGCAGGAAGTGTAGGCATTTACATCACACACATAACTTTGGCAGAAGAAAAATTAGTTATAGTGCATTTAAGGTATAAGGTGTTTATGAAAAGTGACGGTTGTTTTGTGAACGTCTCTTTTATCATAAACCCTTTTGACGCGTGTGCAGCAGACACTTATTTTGACAAGACACATGATGCACATGGTTCACATGACGCAACCACTGATCTATATAAATGACTGGATTGCGCATGACGTCACAACTGTGAAGCCACCGCGCCGCCATGTTGGTATACCCAAACATTCTATTAAATCAATGGACGCGATCAGATTTTAATGATAAAACATCACTTTACTAGTCTTCGTTTTTATATCTGAAGTTACCCTCTACATTATTACAACATAAACGGCCTAAGCATGTACATAGTTATTTACTGAAAGTTGTACATTTTAGTTTTTAATCAGTTATTATACATTCATCTTCATTACAGTATCAGATCAGCAGACAGACCGCAGCATATTTAGTATTAATGACAAACGTGCTCATTCTGAAATCTAAACAATTAATCATGCTTTGTACCGTATGTTCATGCAATAATTTGCTGGTTTTATGTTATCTAAACTTACAAGTTACCTAAACTTATTTAGAGAAATAGCGCTGACCGTGTAGCTGAATGTCAAAAAAACTTTATTTATACCCGTGTCATTAACAGAATGCAGCAGACACACTCACCTTAACGTTTTTTTTTTATAAATCCATTTTCCTGCCCGATTAAAACATAAACACTGCAAATAACACCAGAATTAACAGTTCATTTATGTCACATATCCTAAAAATAATCTTGCGTGACTGATACGCTGTAAAGCGGGTGAATTTAAAACATGATTTTGAATGGAAGTCAATGACGCCCTCTGCCGGTTGGGTATACCAAGATGGCGGCTCGAACTCTGCGCTGGCTTCACCTCACGCTGTTACGTTAAGCGTTCAATGCGCCATCCAGTCAATTATATAGATCAGTGGACGCAACGCATTGATATTTTGGAATGACCATTGCGAGTATTTTCTTCAGAAAATTGGAGACAGTCTTATTTTTTAGTTTGCAGCACATCGACCTCAACGTGCAGTAACATCATAATTTCTAAATTCATCCCTGTTTGGATTCCAAGGAATGAATGGGGCTAGGCTAAATGCTAACACATTCACGACGTGCTGTACAAAGATTAAGTGCACGCATTGAAAAAAGATAGGGATGTATTAATTCGTCTAAGTTGAGGTAAGAACATAGTAAAATATTGTTCCCACACCTTAGTTAACTTCAAATTCAAGGACCTTTCAATGACTTTCCAGGTCCAATACCCTCAAATTCAAGGACTAAATGTGGGGACATATTTAAAGTAAGAGCAAGGTTACATCATGTTGCCTTTTAAGATACATTGTTACAGTTCCCTTTCAAAGGAACTGCGGTGACACTTTAGGGACGCCTCCAGGGGTAAGTGCGTCTGAATGTGTATATCAAATTCAACCAATGGTGAGGCTTAACGACAAAGACAGGGTGACGCGGGAGCCAGGAAGTATATCGCTATCTGAAATTTTGCCAAAGACGGCGTTACACGGACACAGGAAGTATGGCAAGGGAGACGCAGCGTCTCGTTCCCTTCTCAGGGAGCAAGAGTTACATACGTAACCTGGAGACGTTTTCATTTGTCAAACCCGACTATGCCAAAAAGCATTTTGGTATGAATCAACATTCACATACAGAAGATATAAGCATTTTAAGTGAACAGTTTAGCACGTGTGCTTAAAAAGTCTAAAATTTTATGATATTATCCTACACTACTTTTTCCAAAAAACTTCTTGCATAAAATATATTCAAGCACTTTCAATTAGCTGCTGTATCCATGTATATTTTCAAAAACTTCCAAGGGCCTTGAATTTTTTCCCCCAGATTCACAAATTTTCAAGCATTTCAAGGACCCGTGGGAACCCTGTCCTTTAAGTCTGTGTTTTCTGAGTTGTTTGATACACGGCGACACAGCCCTCTCACGTGCGTATTATATTGCTTAGTTGATCTGTCACCTGTGCAGTTCAGACATACCCGTAACCCTTATGCGAACATCAGAAGGTTTATCTGAAGGCAGAATAAGGGGAGTGGTCGCGCAATCCTGCCACAAGACTTTTAGTCATTAATTAGAATTATACATAAACAACATTTACATTAACAAGCAATTTGTAT
This sequence comes from Misgurnus anguillicaudatus, assembly GCF_027580225.2. Lineage (NCBI taxonomy): Eukaryota > Metazoa > Chordata > Actinopteri > Cypriniformes > Cobitidae > Misgurnus > Misgurnus anguillicaudatus. The sequence continues at coordinate 4,026,922 of NC_073358.2, read as the reverse complement.
ATTTTCTGCTTCAACTTCCTGACTTCCACTGGATATACGGTATCTGTTTAAGCATTAACATGGGGTGACTGGTGAATTTCTGACTGGTGAGAGCTATACAATAGTGGTGTCAGTCCCACCGTGGCACTCTGCCTTCAACTGGGCCTGGACACAAAGTATTTCTCAGTTCAGCACAGCTATCAGGGACAATGACTCTTTCACATCAGTCCAAATGGAGCACAGAGCTCAGCGGGTTCATATGCAAGTAGCCATCTGCTGAAAGCCCTTTTTGCTGACCTCAGATCAGATTTGTAGATCAACTTCTTGGGGTTATGGTAATGGTTCTCAAAGTGGTTCCAATTTATCAATTTATCATAAATTCTGTGTAATCAAACCAAAAACAAGTCTACTAACCAGCAGCACTGCATTGCATCATATGTTTTGTTTAAATCAAATTCTAAGTTTGAGATGGGGGGAGCAAGCCAAAAAGTTATGTATACAAAAAGCTGATCCTAAATATGTACTACCGTTATCTAGGGCATTACACCTAAACATTTTAATATTGTACCCATCATCACAGACACAGTCACATCATCAAACCCAAGCACCATCCTACGCACCTGTTAACACCCAATGCCTGTCATGATTTGAAAAGCAAAATGGGCCTTTACACTGATGGATATCAATGTCTCTGGATAGTGAGATATAGCACACAACTTCAGAGGTATTTGGGGTCTATTTGACATTTCCACCCATACTTACTCTGCTTGTGGGCCTCCAGCCCACTTTGGCGAGAGGTTTGAGTGCTCCGAATGGCAGGATGTAGTACAGGAAGGACAGAGGCCATGAGCGAAGGCGGACAGTAGGCCGGGACATGCAGCTCAGCTGACCTAAACGCCGCCGCAAGGCCAGTTGTGGGAACTGCAACCTGAACAACACAACCATTATGCACAAAAGTGCGCAAAACACCTAGCTAGTCACGTATAAAAATGTTTAAAACAGAAGATGTGAAAAGAAAAAGTGGAAAACAAAAGACGTATATCCAGATACTTTGCTAAAGGATAAATCTCACAAAAACACAACCCAAAATGAAAAAGAATAATATTTTGCTTAGAAAAAAATTGAGGCAGGTGAATTATGCTGCATTTACATTGCATGTTTGAAGTGACTCAATTCCGATTTTTTCCCTCATGTGGTACAGATCTGATATGACCTACAAATGTTTAAGCAAGATAAAAGCGCATATATTCCGCATAGAGGCCTTATCAGTCCCTCCAGAAAAACGTGACTATAATCGCACAATCGCATGATTTAACGCATAATCAGCCAAAGTCTTTATATTTATGCGGGGGGCGCATTTTTTCAAATATGCCACACTTTCGCAGCATAAACTGCAGATTTCCCTGCACAAAATTTGCGGGGCTTGCATGATTTCATAATCCCCGCATTTTCGTAGCAAAAATAACATACATCTTCGCAGAAAGTTGAAAAATGTTGCATTTACCTCACACAAGCGCAGCCATGTCCCCTGTTGCCATGGGAACGTTATGAAGTGACGCGATTATGTGACGTGAACATCATTGAAAAGCTGCAAACAGTTTTTGCAAGTTCCTGCCGTTTTTGAAAGTTCCCGCAATTTTATTGCATAAAATTCCATAAATATCCTGCATATTCCCTCGCATTTTTTAAGAAAACGTGCCGTAAGATCAAGGATATTTGCCCGCAACAATCGCAAAAAAAACTACGTTTTTCTGGAAGGACTGCCTTATTCATATCTGGAAATAAACCAGATATGAATCTGATACATGCATTCACGTCCACAATGTGAGCGGACAGATCCGATGTTCCCATCTCAAGACGTGTCGGGTATCATTAAAAATGCGATGCTAGCAAATGCGCCAACTCAGGTGGACACCATCTGCGTTAACATGACTCTCCTTAGCAGCACAATGGAGGACGACGGCTCCGCTTAGTGGAGTAATATTAAAGTTTTATGTCTTGTTACAGAAATAAAGCTCTATAATCTTATATAATCCTTGTGTCGGTGTCCATTGCATATCACAACATTTTACATCCTCTGTGGTTTAAGCTGTTCCGGGTCAGTATGTCTGCATTGAATTGTTTTGCCGATTGTTTAGTCTAAATGCTGATATCGGTTACGAGTCGCTTTTAAAAGATGATGTACGCAGGTTGTCAAAAAAAAAAAAAAAAATCGGATACATGGAAGAAATCGGAATTGGGCATCAAGAGTTGCAGTGTAAATCCAGCTTTAGTATGCCAGTTTAATAAGCAGAACTATTATATGTAAGCCAGGTGTAGGTTGGTTACTCAAGGTGCTTTGTAATGCATTTGTACATCCCAGCATCAGCTCAATCAATGGTGTGGGGCAGGACCACATGTATCTAACCAATGGAAGAGGTGGGAGTTTCATTTTTGTAAATTCTCATCCAAATGCATTAAGCTAATGAGAATTAGGGTAAAATCCCTGACAATACAAAAAAATCCCAAAACAGACTGAATAAGATTATTAAGGCAACTTTTTCTCTAGATATTTTGGGGGATGTTTTTGAGAGATTCACCCTATAAGAACGAAGAGTGCTGCTCTGTCAAGATAGCAAAATGTAGAGTTTATAAAACATGCAAAATTATACACACAACCCACTCACTCATACCAAAGACCAAACACAGCAGTCCATAGAGAGAATAAAAAGCAGAAGAACTTTAAACAGTGGAATATGTTTAAAATAGGAAAAGAGAGGAACAGCAGGTCTCCACAGTAAACCTAACCTTAAGGTTATCTCAACTACACGATCCACATCCTCTCTGATGTTCAGCTCATCTATGTGCATTTCCCCATGCAAGGCGAACTTTCACCTGATTAACACCTTTGAGGTTAATTTAGGATTTATCGTCACCTACCAAATAAACTTGCTCTAGAAATGATGTGTTACCCGAACGGCTAGACTATTTATTCAATGCTAACGTGCACGCAATCTGTTCAGTAACAATCATTTTGATCAAGTGGGTCATGATGTTTAAACAGAACTACTGCACCAATGAGGGATATCCACCATCATTTTATTCATTTTTAGTACCTGTGAGGGGCGATAACATTTCGAATTTTGGATCATAACAAATGTTGCATGTAGGCGAACAGAACAAGGTATGCAAAAATGGTTGCCCCTCTATTTTGGATACACTGCCTGAATAAACCGATGTCACCTGGTTTGACTGCATTTCCGACCGTGCACCTTTTATTGAGAACGACACTAAGAGCAAGTGCTTCTGGCTAAAGAGAGATTAGCATTAGTGTGTCAGTAAACTGGGTCATATTTGGCCCTGAAAGTGATGAGACGGCACCAACCATCCACGGATGCAACTATGTAGGTCTATCTATAGAATATAATACTGCGTCCACCCTAATCTGGATGAAAACTTGCACTGACCTGTACACAAAGAGGACTTAGCAATAGACAATCTAACACAAACACTCGCTGACTCACCTGACTATTTCAGAAAGAGGGGAAGGGAATGCTTTACCCCTTTCAAAATCTGTATTCTTATGTTTTAATACAAATGCATTGGGCACCTGCACACAGTGTATAAAAATGAAGACAGCATGAACTCAATGACAGGCTAGTACATGCGCACCGTGCAATGTTTTGATCTCTATCGTAGCTGGGGAAACATAATATCCTCATAATCATAAACAAAAGTGCATCATCGTATCCGCTGATCTCATGAGTGGGCTTCTGCTAGATAAAAGTATACATTTACATCAATGGGATCAAACACATAATTTTTGCATTGCTAATGCAATGCTCTACCAATTGAGCTACAGAAACACCACTTTTACTATATATACACAAAATGCCCCATCTCCTGTAGATCAGCCTAGTAGTCATTACTTTACATTATAAGAGCGCAAATTTAGAGACCAAAATTATAGTAAGCAATAACTTAGCAAAGCTATACCCTGACTACAACCCTGAAAACATGCTAAAAACAATTCAGAACCCATTAGCATCCTCATAGCAATGCCCTTCACATCCACTGAAATACAACCCTATAGCATTGCATTGCACGGGTATTTTCAGGAAATGTTATCATACTATAATATTTTTAGTTTACATAAGCAGCTATAATGGTTGTATAACCCAGCTTACAAACTGGATGACCCGTCTATGACAGCTCTGCTATGTAAATGTTGTTTTTATTGATTAGCTACTTTTCCTCTGATAATTCTGAAAGTATCCGGTATAAACTCACAACGCACCTCATTTTAACGTCTGGAAAATAGCGTGCAATGCTCTCTTGCATCTCAATGACTTCACACAATGACTACTGGTTTTCACGACAGCTTTTAGTAGTCAGGTTATCATTCAATACAATTTAAAGCATTCCTCCCCTTCCCCCAAGCTGTCCAGCGCACATGAATAGACCACCGCAACTGCGATTCAGGGTCCTACACATACTGTGTATCAAGTAGAAAGACAAAGTCTTTAGATTCAGACTTCTTTAGATTATCATCCGATCTTTGTTTTCATCTCTCCCTCTCTCTCCTATACAGCCCCCCCTTGTTTCTTCATTGCAGACACACATTGGCCAATCACTGGCTGAATATGAGCCTCCCTTAACATCTTACTCGAGAGAAACAGCATCTGAGGGTGGCCTGTTTTGGATGAAGCGATTTAGATCACCGCATCCGAACTGGCTCACTTGCGATTGTGACGAAGCAAAAACGTAACGTTACATTACAATTAGGGCAAACGGGGTCGCAAAGCTTTGTGGGACAGTGATGGGGGGCCCGGCGAGCTAGATCCCTTTGCACAAACTCAGTAGTCTGCATCCATCCCTGTACACTGATTGTGCCTCTCTGCTGGGTTGCAAAAATTAATTCAATCATTTGAAACAAATCTCTCCAGTTCACTCTAGGTCTCCGTAATCCCCTTCCTCTCTCTTACATGCACTTTCAGCCCTCAAATGTCTTCTCTATCCACAATTGTTCTAAATGCAACCTATTCTTTAAATTACTCCATCAAAGCAAAATTCACCTGTCATCTCAACCTGAACTAAGTCCAACATCACAATCTCTCTCTCTCTGCCGGTACCTGAATCGGCTCCGGTGGCTGAGCTGAGTAGAGACCCCTGGGGCTCCAGGGCCTCCCGTGCAGGCGTTGTTGGCGCCGTTTGCGGGCTCCCCTTTCGCTCCTGCCAAGGAGCCCAGCGGGCGGAAACGCCGCGCATCAACCCTGACTCTGTGGAGATTGTAGCAAGAAGGAGAGCTGTGCAAAGACCTGCAGCATCTCACCATTTCCCCGTAGCGCTCCGCAACGGCCCCTGCTGCTGCATTAGACCTTGATGACACATAATGACTGTGGAGGGATTACTGCGTATCGAGCTTTAGCCTTCTCTCACGCTCGGCCCGGTGGTTTTCTGCTGCAAAGCTCAAAGACCAGCCCTCCTGCTCGTCACGTGCGAGCTGCTGAACTCCGATTGGCTGCCTGGCTGATAGGTCCACCTTTTCCTCTAAGCCGCTGCTGAACTGAAGTGCTGGTGCTGCTGGGAAGGCGGCGATATGAAAAGGGGGGTGAGGGAGGAGTTTGTAAACAGACAATCCTGTCAGCATGTGCTCAGTAGATCCTGAATTCCATCTCTGCTCCCATCCCCCTTTCACCCATGTCTCAATAATGAAGAATAATTCAAGCAACTACATCCCATGTTGATAAATGTTTCCTAATTTCCAAAATTATTATTTTTTTACTTTAATGGCAGACAACAAAAACAGCTAATTTACAAATTGCTGAAAATGCTACAAAGTAACTTGCTGTTTACAATAAAGCCCACCCACTGCTAAGCAAAGTGAAATCACATGAACTTCACACAACAGGACTTCCTAAAAAACAGGAAGTATTTTTTTCCACTCTACAAGCATCTTTTGACTCACACAAATAAAAAAAAACTTACTTTAAAAAAAAATCTACCATTCAATTCATAATGACCAAAACATCGTTAGCATTAGCAATCTATTACTGAAAGATAAACGAATAAAATTTAAATATATTCACTATAAAACAAACCCCATATTTAAAGGGATACTTCACCGATTTAGCATTCAGCTTTGTATCTGTAGAAACCCGGCAGTATTACTGAATGACCATGTTTCCCTCCCTCATTTCCCCCTGAGAGGAGAGATATCTGCATTTTGGTTCTGCAAAAAAGTCCTCCGATGATGTAATATGACGATTTTTGCATCATCGGAGGACTTTTTTGCAGAACCAAAATGCAGATATCTCTCCTCTCAGGGGGAAATGATGGAGGGAAACATGCTCATTCAGTAATACTGCCGGGTTTCTACAGATACAAAGCTGAATGCTAAATCGGTGAAGTATCCCTTTAAATATAAGAAATATTTATATAAAGAAACATATATACTGAAGTCAAACCTTTATACTCACTCGTATAAACAGACACACAATAGAAAGAGATTCTCCTCAGCGCTCACAGTCTCCTCACTGACAGTTACTCGCATATGAAAAGCTTTATAACAGCGCGTGTTGCGTGACGTCACCATTAAACATTAGCCAGACACGCGAGGAAAACATTTCACTTCCTATTTAACGACTGCGATCTAATCCACTCCCTAAGCAGACATATAACAAGCTAACAGTCCAAGTGAGAGGGGTGTGGATATATACACACACAGAAAGAAAACATAAATGACAATCGCTGAGGAAAACGCGAGTTGACTGCGTTTTGCGCACTTGAAGGGCACGCCAAGGGTCTTTCTTTCCGGAAATAAAGAAACGTATGTGATTTTCATGGCTCTTACCGCAAAGTCTTCTAATCGGTCACATTAAGAGACACAATTGCCATACACCTTACAATTCTCACTTTAAGGGTTCTAAATAAATAGGACATAGGGATGTACGCTTATTGGCATGCGCCCATCACCACCGCTTCACAATTGTTTTCGTATTGCGATTGCTATTCTGTTGCGACACATTATTAGTGTTATCGATTCATTTTGTTTGGTCTGGTGTGACTAAACACATCATGATTCATTTTTGGTGATGTCATTTTGAAAGTGTTTATTAAACCGGCATCTGGAATCAGTTAAACAAGATAAAACGAAAGTGAATATTGCTTAAGAACATGCCGTATAAAAAAATTAAAATCGTATTAAAACATCGATTAAAATGGCGTCGAGGTAGTTTCGTGACAGAGAAGATGTAAAGACTATTGATTTTATTTATCTCGGTATCTCCAGCCGGTAAATATAACAAAGGCGGTATTGTGTGAGAACATTCTGGAGAAGGGAACACCTACACATAACGCGCTGTTATCTTCAGACGCTTTCCGATTTGTTTCATCACGGTCTCTTTGAAAAAGGATATGTCTGACGAAGCGATTAAACACAAATTGAAACAATTGAGATTGTTTAATTTATCGTAACTAGCCTACAGCACATGCAGTTTAAAATTATAGGGTTAATACTTGTTTATATTTTTACATTTTTGAATAATAAACTCATGCAACCTTAGTAATAACACAAATGTAATTTTGGGAATTATGAAGTGACTAAATAAAGTTCAAAATAAATCTAACTCTGTTATATTTTAGCATCTTCGGTTTAGTCACCTTTCACCTAGAATTTATTAAAATGTTCTCTTGGCATTTTATCAAGAGGTTTTTTTAGGTCTCGCCCTGAGAAGCTTTTTCAAAACACAGAGTTAATATCTACTCTGAGCCCTCATTGACATTTATCAAATGCGTGCTTTTCAAAAACATAAAATTGTACTTTTTATTGAAAGAAATCAGTGTTGTCACATATATATATATATATATATATATATATATATATACACACACACACACACACACACACACACACACACACACACACACACACACACACATATATATATATATATGTGTGTGTGTGTGTGTGTGTTAAAAAAAACATTTAACCATACACCCTTAAAATTACACGATTTTTAAAGGAAAACAACACAGTTTTCAATATTTTACTATGTTCTTACCTCAAGTCAGACTAATTAATACATACCTACCTTTATTCAATGTGTGCACTTAATGTTTGTACAGCGCGTCGTGAATGTGTTAGCATTTAGCCTAGCCCCATTCATTCCTTAGGATCCAAACAAGGATCAATTTAGAAACCATCAAACACTTCCATGTTTTCCCTATTTAAAGGCACACCATGGAACTTTTTGGCCACTAGGGGGTGCTAGACATGTATTTTTCACGTCTAATGCCCCTAGAGGCCACTAGCGCCGCAGCACTGTCGCAAAGGAAAAAAAGACAACTCTTTAGGTCACAAAGTGTGCCTTCCAGCCTGTCATATGAATATAATTTCATGGGTTTTATTTTATTTCAAATGCCAAACGTTTTCAAGCCAGTTGCGACGTTGGTCGCTTGGTTAGAGTTTATATTAAAAGAAATATTGCCTTAAAGGGGAATCGAACCCGGATCACCCGTGTTCTAGGTCCATGACGCCACCACGGCGCTACAATGTCACGTGATACAAGTCTCTCTCTAAACTCTCAAAGTAGCCTCCAGTAAAAAACGTAAAAAATAGTGTTCGGGCGCCAGAACTGACTTATATATGCAAGCAATATAACATTGCTTACTAGTACAAAAGCATGAGGGCCAAGTCAGCATCGGTCAGAAAACCCTCCTCCTTCTTTAGTTCATGCAAGCGAGTGAACGCTGGCCCAATATAATTGATCCTTATCCTTCTTTTTATTCTGTCACTCTCCCCCCGATGAACACAAAGAAAAATATTTTGAGAAATTTTTGTAAACAATCCGTTTATGATGGGGCCCATTCACTTCCATAGTATTCTTTTATCCTACTATGGAAGTGAATGGGGCTCTCATGAACAGTTTGTTCACAAAGATTCTTCAAAATATCTTCCTTCATATTCATCAGCACAAAGACATTTATACAACATGAGAGTGAGTAAATGACAGAATTTACATTTTTGGTTGAACTATCCCTTTAAAAATTAGTGCAGTCAATGTCAGGACATCTTTGTATAACTTCATCAATGAGACACGTGTTGGTCTCTGGTTGTTTGGATTGTGGCTTTGTGTTACTGTGACAGAAGTGTCCTGTGTGGCTTGTTTAAGTCACAAAGTTCACCTTACGAGTTTGGGAGGTCCTGACTTAACAGCATTAAAACAGTTTTATGTGTAAATATCAGTGCCCGGTGGGGCAGGTCATTCACGGGTCATACCGAGTGACCATCAGACAGCAGCTCCACGTTGGAGGATAAGTCTTCATCTCTTTTATGTAAAAGATAAGGATCTTTATCTCTTGTATGAGAAAGATAAGCGTACAAAGCACATTTATACAACATGAAAACTCGAACAAAACCGGCCAATCAGACACCGGTGACATCACAGCAGAACCTCAGCACACGCTCAGGTGATTCAGACACTCAAACAACAATTGGGAGCTTGCCAGCATTAAAGGCCATGTAACAAGTACAGTACATTACATAACACCTATACCTCAGTTATTGTACTAAAATACTAGTTATTGGACTTTAACAAACCTAGTAACAAAATGTTTTACAAACGGACAATATACAGCAGAATCTTTTACATTAAAGTCAAATGTGATTATATCTTCCTGCATTGCCAAACATAAAGCAGGTGCATGCGGCCTGTAGAGTTTTATATTGAAAATAAAAATGCAACAAAGGGAATAATAATAATATAAAGATTAGCCCCAAAATTCTTGATATAAGCTTCTTTACTGACATTCTTAAAACGGTGTCAAGCTGACACATGCAGGTTTGAATGTTTGCATACCCTGTATTTGACCAATGACACATCACAATATTAACTTTGTCACATCGGTAAACATTGGTAAATTAAATACCACTGCATCTTAATACACTACAATAACAAAATATTTGAATAACAGGCTGAGACCATATTTACAGCTTCATTTTATGCTGACTAAATTAATCATGGTAAACTTAGGGGTATGCACATTTTTATAGTAGTAACACTTTATTCAAAAGTTAATGTTAATTTATAAAATAATTAATACGACTTAATTCACATACAGGGATTGTTCGCCCAAAAATTCTGTCATTATTCTCAAAGGAAAATATTTTTGTAACTAATATTTTTCCTACTTTGAAACCGTGTGGTTACAAAGACGGCTCAAACTACATTTTTTTATGTTCAGCACGCAGAACAAAGAAATTTATACAGAATTTAAATAACATGAGGGTGAGCAAATGATAACAAAAATAAAATATTTTTATTTTTGACAGAACTATCCTTTTAATTCAATTGTATCCATAGTATACAATATACAATAAACTAAACTAAACTAAACTAAACTAAACTAAACTAAATAAAATAAATAAATGTATTTTATTCTAATTTTTTTTACTTTGAAATATTAAAAATTAACAAAGCTTAAAAATGCTATAAAAGTATAATTTCATGATAAGCTGATGCATTAACTAATGTAAAGTGTTAACCCCAACGTAAAAGAAAATGTGTAATAAAGTGATTTCTAAGAATCAAAACGCCGTTGACATGTAGACAAACAATGAAAGTGAGATAAATTACACTAAAAAAACGAAACTTCGAGAGTCCATAATAACATTCTTATACCCATTCTTAAATAATATATTATGTACACACATATTTAAGCATGGTTTCCTCAAAAATACCTCATTATCCAGAGACTTTGAGGACATTTAACACAGTGATACCATCAGTGTCCCTACCAAACTGAAGCTTACAGCACACAGCTTCCCATACTAAATGAATGTGGGGCAAAAGGTTGTGAATATGAAAGACAAAGCGTCTGCAATGTTTTGCAATAGTGTCTCATGACCGTTATTCACACAAACGAAACCGTGTAATGGTTTGCAAAGACACGACCAGTGAAACTGGGGTTCAGCCCAGAATGAGAGCAGATCCCACCTGAACTTCACTAGCTAGCCGTGGTGGCACTTCAACACCGATCTTTTCCAGCTGTCGATCTTTATATCGGCCATACTGGTCGTACCCCAAGTAACCCCCGCCTGTAGCTACGAGGAGGAACAGAGGACGTACGCGGGCTTGCAGACCTGGAAAGCCTAGTAACAAGGAAACAGCAGTATGTCATTAAATGTATTAGTAATATATTCATATATATGAACTCCCACATAAAATGCCCCCCTTATTAAACCCCCTTATAAGAAATCACACACTATGTGTACTATAATAATATATTATTTATAAGTTGCTTGCAAATAATGTATTGCATAAGAATACATGGCTACTTTTGAATTGCCGCCAATTGCGAAAGATGGTCCAGATGGTCTAGTTACATATCCGCCAGTAGGTGGTTTCACCTCATCTGAACTTCATGGTTAATCCTGACCGGGCCATGCCAAACAGCCAAAACTTAAACCATTGGCAGACAACAGTCGATCATAAATGACAACACAGTGACATCTAACGGCTTCCATAAGAAACTACACATAAAATTCCCATACGGTATATACTTAGTGCGTGGGTTTGTGAAAAATCGGAAAAGGCTCAGTATTTAAAAAAAACAAAAAAGTTTTTCAAAGACAAGATTTTATTGTATTGAATTCCACTGACCTTCTGGAGATGACCTTTGATGACTCCATCTGACACCGTGTAGCAAAAACCTGCATAAAATAAGAATTTTACACAAATATTTGAAAATATTACACCAGGCATAGATGTGCACTACATACATACATTCATTTAACTGATTTTACAACTGGACCATTTTTAAGACTATTTATTTATTAATGTGAACTGTTTTTGTACTGTGACTTTGCACGAATATTTTATCACTAAAATAAGCATATTATTTTTTGCAACAAACAAATTCAATGCAAATCAAACCAAAATCTGGCGATGTCTCTTTCGTGTTCCCTTAAAGGAGCAGATGACCCTGAGGTTTGTGTGTGATAGGAAGAGATTAGCTGTGACTTGACTCAACATTCAACTATCATTTTAACTCATTTGACAGATTCGTCAGATTTTCTGGATTATGGGATAGTAACGTCTAACACTGGAGCTGTTTATATGTCCAAAATATCATTAGAAATGTACCTGCTTTTTGCCGTCGCTGTCAGTTGGGGAAGAATCACACTACGGACGAGCGCTGCCATGCTGTTTGTATGCGGCTGAATTTCTCCCATTTCATTGTTGCGGGTTTTCTTTTCCCCCGAAGGCACACTGGCGCCACCTGGTGAAACGGAGCGGGCTTACATTCACAAGTAAAGAGAGCGTAAAAATAAATCATTTCATTTCGTATAAATAAAAATAAATTAATAAAAAATATCTATTTTTTTTGTTTATTAATAACTTAACAGAAAACTTTATTTAGCGTTGACCATGTAATATGTCCAAAAGCCATGGTATGGTTATGTAACTGTTTAAAAACTAATGCAAAAGAATGACTTTTGCAATAAAAACATACAGGGTTTTAAGTATTTATTTTTTACATTTAAAAAAATATAAATCACATAAAAGCATCGAAAGGGAACATGCCTTGTACGCGTCTAGCCTTATATTAACTTCCGGTCTCTGTTTGTTATCGTTCTGACGTGCGTTACCGAAAGCAACTATGGTTACGATAGTTAGCTAACGATTAACCATATTTAGCTAACGATACTTTTGGAAAATGCACCCTGGCTAGTATGAGGTAATTATTACCTGTACATTTCAGATGTTTTATGTCATTGTAATGAATTGTCCACTAGTGTTGCCATAGTTTCTAAAACCGGAAACTGAGGATTGAGTGGAAGGGACGAGTTGTTAATAGGGCTTGGGCGCCGCGTTGCATTCTGGGACGTGGCGGCCATGTTGGTGGCCTCTCGAATGTAATCATACAGCAAGTTGAACGAGGAGAAGCGGCAGAGTTGGGAGAATTAAAAGAAAGAAAAAAGATGTTAAAATCCGGAAAAGTATGTGTAATTTACTGGGATACGTTAAACAGGGAAGCAGGGACCGGTATGTGGACAAAATCGGAACTATTAACGGTTGGGATCCATATGAAAAAAGAGTCATTTAAGATAACAGCGTGGTTGTTGTAAGAGCACGATTTCACGCCAATCTGTAAGCAAAGTCACGTATGACCTAGCTTCACAACTATCTTAGTTAATGCAGCAGTTTTTGCTGTCAGCAGAGGGATAGCAACAGAAAGATGAATGTTGAAATGTTCCCGTATTTTGGGCGAGTAAACCGGGACATTTCCCTTATGTTCAATGTTGACTTAAGCTATATAAATTAATATTCAGATGTTATACTTCACTGTCGTATATATAAATGTCATTTATATGTCATGTATACACATTACTGAGGGGTTGAGGTTAATGTTTGGTTTCCGATATTGAATAAAACATAATGAAGTTTTGTTCTTATCTGTCATTTTTAATGTAAATTACTTTTAATGTGTTACTTTATTATTAATACAGCAACGGTTTACCATGGTTGAAAAAATAACGACAAATTAATCAAATTAAGACACACGATTGAGAGAAAGTATGTCTATAAACAGAGCGCAGCATGGAGCGCAGCAGTAAAGGAGGCAACCAACATGGCCGCCACGACAAGTAATGACGTCACGACGCCCAAGCCCTATTAAAACAGATCTTTTTTGTGTGGATATTTTATTACAAAAGCCATGTAAATATAATGGCTTTAAACATCAACAATATTTTTGGACCAATTAGCCAAGAATAAGAATGACAAGAATAAATGTGTTATTAAACACTATTTTATTCATAAAATATATATATAAAATCACATTGATTGACAGCACTCAAGCAATAGTTAGTGTTGGTCTGAGCAACAGCAGCAGCATCATCTAATAACACTGTGTAGGTGTGATAAGGAAATAAAATATAAATACAAACTGAAATTTTCCATTATAAAAACAGCCAGTTTCACTACATAGACGTGTAAACATACAACACATCTCTTTAAAAATAAATGTCTACAGGTTGTGTTCAAGTCACATCTATTCCTCTAACAAAGAGATGCTCTTCAGGTAAAGGCTCAGACTCTTTGGGGGATCAAGTGCAGATCATTGACTAAAAGCTATAGGTAGGTCTGATACTACATTACAATTGATAAAAAATAAAAAAAAACTGGAAACATTACACGTCATACCATGTAAGAAATGTTGCATTGCTCTTTTCATCAAAAAAAGTTGGTTCCGGCAAACGGAATGATAAACCTATTAAAATCTGTCAAATCCAATTATTTACATGTGCTTTAATGTCTGCCAGATATTCTTCTTTCTTTCTTTTCTTTTAAACGCCATACCAGCTTCTAAGGCTATAATTATGGCGAGAATGAAGTATAATTAAATAAAGGAAGACTAGAAAAGATGTTTCTGCCAGATATTAAGCCAACTAGTAAAAAGCACAGATGCACTGCAAGCATTTATTAGATGTCAAACATGAATAATTAAATGATGATGGTGATAAAAATATTCTTCCAACTAACAATATGAAAAAAGTGGTCTTGTCCTATTTTTTTATTTGTATCGTAACAGTACTAATGCAACTTTTGTAAAATGTCATATATCTGAAGCTGATTATGAATAGGCAGAAAGCCCTAATTTAATGCTAAATGCTAGAAGGTTGAAAAAATAAAAGAGCTAGAGAAAGACCATTTGAATTTTGTCTTTTTATGGCAGCTGCCAAAACAACAAATTACACACAAATGTTATATTTGTAGGGTAAAATCAACACAATGTCAAGCACAATTCGTAAAATTTTTACGACATGGCTAATTTGTATGAATTCATACGATCACGTAGGTACATTTTGGAGATTTGCTTTCGCCCCAGTGACACTGGGTTTAGTAGTGGGGTATCGTTAATGTTTTTCTAATAATCGAAAGTTTTTGTATGATTTACTTTGTATGAATTAACACAAAATAGTCACATAAAACCTGTATGAAAACCCGTGAGATCAGGTTTGGGTAAAATATAGTGCTGCCTCACGATTAGTCACGATCTATCGTTATTTGCAGAATAAAGCCCTTGCCCACACAATATATGTGGGTGCACTGTGCATAACAATAATTATGTATATATAAATACACCCACACACGTATAATTTCAAGAATTTTTTTTATATATTAATGAATTAATTAATTAATAAAAAAAAAAAATATATATATATATATATATATACAAACATGTATATATATACACATGCAAATGTTTCTTAATTATATACGTGTGTGTGTGTATTTATACATAACCATTATACACAGCACATCCACATACACCATGCAAACAAAAACTTTTATTCTGCAAATGATTAGTCGCGACCAATCGTGAGGCAGCACTAGTAAAATACATAAAAAATGCGTACAGTTACCGAATACTCCACAGTGCCTTATAAAAAACCTAATGTAAAAGAAAATAAATACTTACAAGATAGGACTTTTGTAGCCCTGTCCTGCAAATCCTTTTACAGAAGAAATAGTTTAAAAAAAATGTTTAGGTGATACCTGCTAATCCAGATTTACTACACATGAAAAAATATAACCTATACAATCCAAGCTGCCAATCTGACATTAGTAGTCTGGGAAGAGCAGTGCTTGTTTATCACCATATTTTTGAGATCCATACGGACCAAAACATCAGAAATCAACTCAAACACAGGCTTGATTTTTGCACCCAAGCGATGCTTAGGATCATCTTGTTTAGCAATGTGTAAAGAATAAAGAAACATTGCTAAACTGCAACTATCACATTGTAAGGAAATAAAAGTGCTCAGGTACAAGTCAACTATAATGTGCTTGTATTTTTTCCACATGCTCACACTGCTTAAATGTCTTTTGGGTCAGCGTACTTCATAAACTTTTGTAAATTCCTCTTTGTACTTTCAGACAATTAAATGTTTCCTACATTAATACCAAACTTTAAGAGCCTTCACAAGAATCAAAAGCATGATGTACTTAAACCTCCAGTCCTTGGCGAGTGAAGTAGTCTTCAAGTTCTGAAAGCCTCTCAATCAGCATTACGTCAAGGTCAACGTCATCATGTTTACCCCTTCGAGCTCTTCCCCGTGGCCCCTTTGCTCGTAAGGGGCCGAGATTTGTTTTAGCCTTGCGTTTTCGTGGCAGTGTAAAATCTGGAAAATCCAGAACTCGCTTTCGTTTCTGCTGGCCAATACAAACCAGAGCGCCATTCTTTTCTTTCGGCTCTTCAAAAATCGTCTCCAGGCATCTGTGTGAGAGCACTTAAAATTAATTTCAATACAAAAGCATTAAAATAAACATAGCAAAATATACTGCATACCTGTTGGGGGTCGGAGATTTGTAATTCTTGTTGGTGTAAATTTCTTCTAAGCTGAATTCCTTTTTCTTTAACCTTTTGGAATACAAATACATAAAGGTTTGAATTGACATTTAACGTACTAGAGAAGTCAAAACTCAAAACCAATGAGTAGTAAATGGTATTAAAATGTGCTACTTGGTGAAGGTCCTAACCTGGGAAGTTATACAATCCAAAAATACATTTTATTATTAAGTAAAGTGTCCTGCATGTTAATAAGACACTAAATTCCATATGCCATCTTTGCTTTAAATATTTGTTACAATGGAAAAAGTCATAATAATTAAGATAAAAATGCACATTTTAGTCATGTCACCAGGATTGTCCCCAAAATCTAGTTACATCATCTACATCATCTCATTTTCTTTCCTGTATTTTTTAAGAAATTGATGCTATGAATGTGAATGTCAATCTTTATGTTCAGTCCTATAATATTTGGTTGATGTTATCGGTTTATTTTAAAATAAAAAAATTGGTAAATCACTAACATTTGCTCTGTCTCTTCATGCTATGAGCATATATGAAGAGTTTGGTTCCAAAAAGAGATAACTCAAAATTTCAAAATGTTTATTATTATTATTATGTTATCCTGTTTCTATTGTGTTTATTGTGCTACTTAGCTGTATTTTTAGTTATGAAGGCTTACATCAAAACAAACCAACTGCAGTTAATATTAATAGGAATAATATATAAATATTAATAGGAATCCACAATCAAAAAATTAGATTTTTGAAAAATGTTATCTCATTTTGGAACCAAGCTCTTCATATATTTAAAGCAGCTATGAGGGTTCCCACACCTTAGTTAACTTCAAATTCAAAGACCTTTCAAGGAGGTGCAATACCCTCAAATTCAAGGACTAAATGTGGGGACACATTTAAAGTGAGAGCAAGGTTACATTGTGTTACCTTTTAAGATACAAATCCCTTTCGAGGGAACTCGCGCTGCGTCACTGCGGTGACACTTTGGGGACGCCTCCAGTGGTAAGTGTGTCTGAATGTGTATATCAAATTCAACCAATGGTGAGGCTTAACGACAAAGACAGGGTGACGCGGGAGCCAGGAAGTATATCACTATCAGAAATATTGCCAAAGACGGCGTTACAGGGATGCAGGAACTATGACAAGGGAGACGCGGTGTCTCGTTCCCTTCTCAGGGAACAACAGTTACATACGTAACCTGAGACGTTGTCATGTGTCAAACACAACTATGTAAAAAAGCATTTTGGTATGAATCAACATTCGCATATAGAAGGTATAAGAAGATATAAGCATTTAAAGCGGACAGTTTATCACATGTGTTTAAAAAGTCTAGAAATGTTATGATATTATCCTACACTAGACTGAATAATATTGATTTTTTTTCAGAAAACTTCTTGCATAAAATAGATTCAAGCACTTTTAATGACCTGTATCTATGTATGTATATTATCAAAAACTTCCCAGGGCCTTGATTTTTTCCCCCAGATTCACAAACTTTCTAGGATTTCAAGGACCTGTTGGAACCCTGAGCTATATTTCATGCATTTGTTGCACATGTCCTGTTACCAAAATGGCTCCGTCCTTCATTGATTAACCATTTTAAAAAATTAACTAGTTGCGGTAGATTGACCAATACTCATTTTGAAAAGTAAAATGTGTGTGTGTTATTAGATTTAGTGTTTAAAAAACTTCAATTTTGATGAATTACAACATGAAAATGGCACTTATTCGGTGGAATGGCCCCATTACTATTTGTATTGTGAGAACTACAATACTAAACATACTATAAGGAGAAAACGCTCACCTCTTTGGTTTGGGAAGTCCCATTGGAGTAAGGTTGGTATCTGGTTTGGGAACGGTCTTACGGATTCGAATTTGGGAAACTTTTTTGGAACGATGGCCAGCTTGAGTGTCGGCATGAGCATCAAAGACATCCACCTACAAGAAACATTGAGTTCAATTTAAACTTCACCAGTGTATAAAGTAAAATTTTCAAATAAATTCCCATTTGAGGCTTGACACATTTATAAAGTTTTTGTTTAAACAGAAAAGTTGATAGGATACCTGCTCCATTTCTCTAGATGCCCCTTGGCTATGCAAACCAGGAAATTTAACATTTGCGCTGACCACAGCAAAACTGGGCAAAGATTCAGCTGGTGAGCCTTCTAGGTGCTTGGGGCTGATGCCGTGTCGTGAAGGGTAATCCATACTTTTCTCTGGTGTAAGGTGTTTTTTTGACAGGTGACCCACTGATGAAAATGATATGGCTTTCCTATACGCATTAAAAGAATAAACATGTTTATAAGAGAATACCAGCTGATATATTTTCATATTCAATTACATATTTAATAAGCACAATTGTGGATTTTGATTATAGGCAAAAATATTGGTATAATGCTTCAAAATTGACAATTATTATGGTAAAGAAATGGCAATTTACATATACACTGCAAAAAATGATTTTCAAGAAAAAAATTCTTAATATTTTTGTCTTGTTTTCAGTAAAAATATCTAAAAATTCTTAAATTAAGATGCTTTTTCTTGATGCTTTATTCTCTTGGGTTGATTTGCTCTAGTTTTTAGACAAAAATATCAAATTTAAGTTATTTTGTGCATAAATAAGCAAAAAATCTGTCAATGGGTTAAGCAAAAAATCTTGAACATTTTTCTTAAACACAAATTCAAGAAGAATTCAAGAAAAATTTGCTTACCCTATTGGCAGACTTTTTTGCTTATTTTATGCACAAAATCACTGAAATTTGATATTTTTGGTCTAAAAACTAGACTTATTTTCTTGGGTTAATTTGCTTTAGTTTTTAGACAAAAATATCAAATTTAGGTTATTTTGTGCATAAAACAAGCAAAAAAATCCGCCAATGGGGCAAGCAAAAATCTTGAAAATTTTTCTTAAACACAAATTCAAGAAGAATTCAAGAAAAATGTATGCACAAAATCAGTTAAATTTTATATTTTTGGTCTATATTCTAGACTTATTTTCTCGGGTTGTTTTGCTCATCAAGAAAGGCATTTTAATTTAAGAATTTTTATATATGTTTTTACTGAAAACAAGACAAAAATACTAAGATTTTTTTTTCTCAAAAATAATTTTTTGCAGTGTACATTTAAGCAATTAGCAGACGCTGTTATCCAAATGATATGCATTCAAGCTGTCTCTATTAACTCTTTCCCCGCCATTGACGAGTTAACTTGTCAATTAAGACAAGACGCTTCCGTCGGAGCCGATGGTGTAGTGGGCAGTGCTCCGACATATAGTGCAAACGCACTTCCGGCGACCCGAGTTCGAATCCCAGCTCGAGGTCCTTTGCCGATCCCATACCCCTCTCTCCACCCTCTACTTTCCTGTCGTCTCTCATAAAAAAAAAAACTACTATCTATCAATAAAGGCAAAAAATAATTATAAAAAAAAAGACAAAACGCTTCCCTGCCATTGACGAGTTTTTCCAGCAATCCGTATTTCCGCTATTATCTTACCCAATTTATAAAACCATGGTTATTTCTAACTAGTTTAACCATGGGAAACAACTAATAGCATAATACTTTTCATCAAGGTGCACAATGTTCATAATAAAGAGGTGCTGGACAAACCAAAATTTGTATAGTAACCGAATGCACAGAATTTGGAAAGCACCGCAATCTGGTTTGGATAAAAGCATCTGCAAAATGCATAAATGTAATAGTGTTGGTGAAAAATTGTGTTGAGCAAAATCTTATGCTGTGTTTACACCAGCCGCGGTAGAGGCGGCAAGCACGGGTGATTTACATGTCAATGCAAAGACGTGATTAGGCATCCTGCGGCGCGGTACGTGCGAATTGAGCGTTGCCGCGGGAAAAGTTGAAAAATTTGAACTTCGGCAGATTTAACCAATCAGGACCTTGCTATAGTAGTGGTGTGATTACAGGAAGCGAGCGCAGTCTCAGAAGAGTCGCAGAAGCCCCTCCCATGACGCAAATTTATGCGTGAATGTCTCGAATGACTAGAATTTCACACGCGAATGAAGCGAGTAAACTCAAATGTTCAAGTGTCAAACTACACGCGAATAGCACGTTTTTACCGCCTCTACCGCGGCTGGTGTAAACGCAGCATTATAAGCTACATGGCAAGGGATCCTAGAGGTAATGTGCTGCAGGGGGATATGCCCACCGTGTTGTAGCTCTTTTCCTGCTGGTTGTAGCTTCTTGATCAGTTTGTCGTGTATAGCTAACAATAAAGAAGATGTCAATCAAAAAGCGTGGAATCGCAAGTGCACGCAGCATGCAAGCAATAATCTGATCTGATTATGTAATCAATTTTTTTTTAAACATGCAAAACAAATTTTAGGAGTGTTAACTCACTGGTGATCATTGTCCAGACCCGGTGGAGCCGTGTGGTCAACCAGAGGCCGAAAAGGATACAACTTACATTCGCCCAAAATCCGACTCGTAACCATATGGACGCCTGGACACGACAACTCCATGAGTGGGAAGTTGAGCCGTCTGTGCCGAAACCACAGTCTGAAGGATGTCGGGGAAGATAATGCCAGGACAGTGCTAACACCTGACCCAGAGAAGCTACCTTTGCTTAAAGCATACATGGACGGGGTGGTGGACCGAAAAAGCTGAGATAAGCTAGGACAAAATGCAGTCTCTTTACCCATCAATTGGTTGAAAGGTAATGCAATTGAGTTCCTTAGTACCGGTTTACAACTGTTTGAGGTCTTTTCTTCCAGCTCATGAAGGGACAGAGAATATCCAGAAACATGGCGATTCTTACCGCTGTAGTGTTTGAGCTTCGATACAGTTCTGCTGTAATCCGTCCATTTGTCTGGTAGTACCGAGTCATTTTTGGGACAGTTTTTAGACACTAAGCGATGGGCAGTGTCAGACAGCCGATTTAACAGTTTGTCAGTATCATGGATAGACTTGAAATCGGCACTAAGTGTTTTAGAGGAACCATTTCTTGGGAGTTGGGAATTAGGATGCGATTGCGGAAATGTCAAAAGTGAAGAGGTCTGATCACCTATACTTTTTACCAACTGGTTTGGTAAAGTCTGTTCACAGTTTGAACCTTGCAAAGGATGTTTTATTAAGCTGTATGAATTAATGCCATTATGTTCCCCAACTTCCTCACTTTGTCCATTACTACCCAACTTTGTGCTTTGTGCAGAATCGCCACCTACTTCTCTGCACTCCATGACTGCTGTACTTTTACTCAACGAGGTAGTTAAAAAACTTGGCTTCTCATTGTTTGTGCCCATTTTTATTCTTTCCTTTTCTTTGCTCGCTTCTGCTGTTTTATAACAAGCTTGAAAATTTGCCAAGGGAACTGAGGGGTAGGGCTGCCCTCCATGCGGAAAAAATAGGGTCATTTGACCGGACGATTCCTGCTGGCTGTTGTTACCATTGACTTTCCCAAAATTTGACTTCTCAGAGCTCTTCGTTAGTTTTGAAAACGAATAAAGAGGATCCATATTTGTATCCGACTTTGAGCCATTAGTACCTGAATAGTGCAGAAATTGTGTGCTAAGGGAAGGCACCTGCGGGTGTTCCTGTGCATGTAAACACTGATTAGTCTTGGTAGAGTCTGCTTTTCCCACATTATCGGAGGACTGTACTTCCTGTTTACAAGTCAGTACCTGGTTGTCATTCTCATTTGGGCTGCTGATCACAGAATCGACCGATAAGCTTAATGCGACTCGATCTTTCTCAGCTACCAGTTCCATTTCCAGGTCTTCAAAGTCTGACACAGGTGAGTAGTTACCCACCAAATAATTCTCAGTATGTCCCATAGAGCAGGTTTTCAGCATTTCAAATGAGGAGCCACTGGAATTCCCATTTAGTTTCGGACAGCTGGGTTCCTCCGGCTTGTGGACAGGACTTTGCGAGTTTTGGGAAGGAGTTGACATTAGCCATGAAAAAACAGGGTCCTTTTTTGGTTCCGGAGAGAGTGCCCCGAGAAGAGAATGTGGTGTAGAGGAGAAGGTGTTTTTTGAGAGGATTCCTCCGTCGTCTTTTAGGACTTTGATGTCCTCTCCTGCTAGCACACAATTGTTACAGTTAAATAAATTACAGATTTAGTAAGTATTAGAGATGCACCGATCGACCGACCAGAGACTTCAATTGGACGATTTTACGCATGTCTCACAACATTCCAATTTACGAGCCAATCCTTTTGTTGCCAGTTACGCAATTTCCTGGATTACCATTCAAGGCCATGTTATAGTCGTGCATAAGGTCTACACCGTAGGTTATCCATAGCCTGTGCATAGCCTGACGTGCACCTCACCAAATTTTAACAGCATGTCAGTTCAACGCAGAGTGCAAGCGCTGTGATTGGTCCACTAGAACCCCTCCCGTCAGGTAAAAAAACTGCATCATAGGTATTTTCCGTTTGTGACGGTGAGAACAAAGATTGGCCAAGTTGAGGAGTGATTAAACTCAAACTGCAACACTTGGTTTAAGAGCACTTTATCGGTTTAAATGAAAGACCATAATTTAAAGGGACACTCCACTTTTTTTTTTTAAATATGCTAATTGATGATATTACGCAGCAGCCGAAAATAGTCCCCTTAGTAACTTTCAATGGCAGGGGACTATTTTCGGGTACTACGTAATATCATTGCGCCTCCTGCAGCCATGTTACGGCAGCAAAGTCATTGATTATTACGCTAGAATGAGAATATAGTTCCTACCATATCTGCCTAGAAAATCACAACTTTTAATTTTCCGTCTGTCTTAGTACACGATGTAACTACAGAAGAGTCAAGTTTTAAATTTAAAACACTTTGGTTATTTTTAGGCGCGATGCTAATGGTCTACTCAGATTTAATGGATTATGCTAAGCTATGCTAAAAGTGCTAGCGTCAGACCCGGAGATCAGTAGCCTAGAAATCTAGACGCACCCTAGCGGCCGCAAAATATATTTGCTGCCAGGGTTTAGTCTAGGCACTCACAATACACTTAACAGCTCCAAAAACCAAAATTTGGTCAGGCCTTAACATGATGACCAAAATTTGGTCAGGGCTTAACATGATGACGACAGAGCTGCCTGCGACGGTTCCTACTTGAAAACAAAGAATGGCTGCTGCTGCTGGCGAACAGCTTTCTTTTGAAGCGGCTTTGGCCGCGACTCTGGAGGACTTAGACTTATGTTTTTCTTTGAGTGAAGAGCAAATAACCCTACTGAAGTCCTTTTTAAGCAAGAAAGATGTGTTTGGAGTTTTGCCGACTGGTTACGGTAAAAGTTTGATATACCAATTAGCTCCACTGGTGGGGAAACGCATGGGACTCATACGTCACCTTCTTCGTTGCTCTGATTGGTCATAGCGCTATCCTATTGCGTACAGAGGCATTTTGAGGGACAACCTTATATCCCGCCCCTTGCATTGAGCCGTTTGTGTGAAGAGTTGCCAGACCTTACATCTTGATGTAGGTCTGGCTAACCAGGCTAGGAGATCAGCTGAATGGATTCCAAAACGGTAAGAATCAAATGTTTAACTCTAGGAGCTAAAAAATACGCATATTTTCAAAAAAGTGGAGTGTCCCTTTAATGCAGTTTGGGTGAAAGTGCAAAGTTATTATTAAAGAAAAGTGGATTTTTGCTTGTAGCCTAAATGCTGTCAATTATAGTTCTTAGAAAGAAAATGGTAATGTGTAAAAATCGGAATCTGCCAAGAAAATTGCAATCGGTGCATCTCTAGTAAGTATTAATGTTTGCATTAGTAAGTAACTGTTTACTTTACAAATATGAACATTTACCAAGACTGTGTGCATGCGAAACACTGTGTACATTTGGAAAGCCAAATGACAAGTCCCTGCCCAGCTGGCCAACTTTACTGTGAAGCTGAGCCAAACTGCGGGTATGCGCACTGCTTTGTGAACACAGCTGGTCCATCCTCTTCTCCACCGCCTCGAGACGCTGCGTCAGAGAGCCGAGAGTATCGGTCAGCAGACGTTTCATCTCAGTCTGATGGGACACAAAAAGCTGTTCAAGAACTCCAAGTTGTTCTCCTGATGGGCCAACTGGAGGAGCTGAATTGAAGGTGCCAGATGTCCAAGTATGTGGATTTTGTGGACCCTCTGCAAAGCAGGGTAGGAGTAAACATACTCGTAAGCAGTGCTGCTTAGTAATGTCTGAAAACACTAAGACAATTACTACCAATTTACCAATGATTGTGCAATTTTAAATTAAACAAAAACAATACAATGCAATACTTTTGGAACCAATTTTTACCACATTACACATCTACAATGTTCAATCTAGTATAAATGTCTGATGATAATATCAATCAGACTCAAAAATGCTCTTAATAGGGTTTGCAAAGGACAAATAAAACCAGAAACTGCACATCTCATCAGATATTTTAAACACATTTATAGCGTCCACTTAAATAAACATGATTATGCAAACTGAACTAGCATAGAGTCTAAAGGGGATCGCACACCAGCCGCGCAGCTAAGCGCCGAAATGTAACACATTGTTTTCTATGAGTGTACGCACACTGGCGCCGACAGGTGGCGCCTGTCCGTGCCGCCCAGCTGTGACTCAGGAAGTTGTTCAAATCCCTGTCGCGCACAGAGCGCCACTCACATAGTTTAACATTAAATAACATCATATGTGTCCCACATCATTAATGATTAACATTGGCTGCTAACGTATTTTACATTTTGAAGTAGACGCTATCTGACGAAGCTCGCGCTATTTAATGTGCACTTCCGGTTTACAATACCCCCGAGTTCTCCTAGGCGCGACGCGGCGCTGAGCAGCGCGGCCGGTGTGCGATCCCCTTAAGGGTGTTTTCAGACCTGTAAATCGATTGGTTCGGTTTGAATTCACAAGGCAATGACCGTTTCTCAATATGTGTTCTTGGCTGTACTTGTGTTCTTGTGAAACTTCATCAGTCGCAGCCCAAGTACTGTTCCAATTCTAAGTTCGCATCAAGCCAAGTTCACCTCTTGATCCGCCCATTTTATCAAGGATGCATCAGGAGGCGACTTGTGCGAACTTATGACAGCCAAGTTTCCCAGAATGCATTTTGCATCAGTGGCAATGGAGCTTAAAACTTGCATGATATTCGAAATATTACTCTTTCTGTTCATAAAATGTAGTTTTATGAGCTGTTTAGTCGAGAATATAGATGAACAAAATTAAATTTTGGGTGATTCTCAAGAAATCCAGATTTGGAAGGTGTCCGGCATCAGAATTTTTAAAAAGCCCTTAAAGCCAATTTTTTTGCACATATAAGATTAAGGTCTGAACTTACTATAACCATTATTTTTAGAGAATTTAAAAAATATTTCCTATAGAATTATTTAAATTATCATAAAGATTATCATTACCAAAATTATCATTACCGCAACATGATATTACATTAAATATATGCATTTACAAACTCGGTTTCGGTAATGAGAACTAAAAGTTGGCTAGGTACTATGACAAACAAAATTTAAATTTTTATCTGGAGAGAGATTTTATCTGCTTACCTGGTAGCCATCTTGAGTGTCACAGTCAATTATGTCCCTTCCAACTATTTTTTTTGTTGTTGAAAATATTAGTTCCTTGGCGGCTTAAACAATGATTAATAATTGTTGCGGAGGACGAGAAAATTGGTCTTGAACACATTTATATTCCTCACTATTGTCTCTACTGAAGCTTTTTATTTTCTAGATTTTTTAATGATAAATATTTCCATGTTAAAGAACCCAAATTCAGTCATGGACACGTTCCGGTAATGAAAATTTTCCCGTTAAATGTGGAAAAAACAAAAGAATTGGTTTGTATGATGTCATTTGAAATAATGCACAAAATAGTACATGAAGAGATGTTTGTAACTGTATGCTTCTTATTTGATACTATTACTTTGCATTTACCTTTTTTTATCATAAGTCTAATTTCGCGAGAATCACGATATGTGGTCAGTTAGTAAAGCCTAATAATCTCTTTATTATTCATATAAAGTATGTTATTTGTTATTATCCTTATAACTGATGCTAAAGTTAAGTTTCATAACTTAAATCAGATATATTTTCTATATAATCTTAACACCGTAGTAAATTACCTCGCTTTACTTTAACTGGACGTTTTACTTATGTATGTGCTTATTTCATGTTGTAGTATTAAAATAAATGTTTGTGTTTTATATCATACTTTTGTAATAAATACATTAAAGCTAGCTAATCAAGCATATTTTTGTGTTGCCTTAATCACATATTTCATATTATGCAATTAAAAGACATGGCGTTGAGGTGCCCACCAGAATTCATCACCAAAGAGCTATCAGGTATGTTCATGGTTTAAAAAGCAATACGATGGCCTGTTCGTTGGTCCATTGGGTCGGATTGCTTTCATAGATTTGTTTGCGTTGTTTTGGTGGGGATCCGAGCGTGATTGCCCTGTTCAGTGTTCACATATGCCTAAATAAATCGAACCAAGGAAGAAAACGCACCAGGTTCCGAAATAAAGGCTCAAGTTTGAAAACACCCTAAAAGTACAAGGCTTTCTGATTTGTTTCGGAGGTCCCACTTTGAATGAAATTCTCTTGTACCTTTCTCAAAGACTGTGGACAGCTCATTGTCATCAGATTCAATCTCCCTGCTGGTTTCTCTGCATCCCATGGCCAGCTGCTCCTGATAAAGTGAGAAGTGGGAAGAACGTCGACATGGACCAGCAGCAGACGCAGGCACCTGCTCCGTCCCTTTCTGGTCAGCCGGAGGATTGGATAACATCATTTAAGGGACTAACAGGAGAAAAGAAAAAGATCAAAGTCGGCACACACAACCTATTTTGGGTTTAACACTTAGGAAGGTATCACAATGTTATAGTATAGACCTAATGCATTATTACATAGTAGTGAATTATTACCATTCCAATGTATGATGGTATTTACATACCCAAGTCTAATACTTAGATATTAGACAGTAACATCATGGTGCTGAATGATTAGGATTTTCTGCCATTTACATCTCACATACAGGATTCTTTCAAAACCACTAAAGGGTGCTCCTGTGGTGATTGAATAGAGAAGAAATTGATTCCAAATAAATATACGCAAAATTTATTGTCAGTACTAACCGAACAACGGAATTGTACATATTTTTAACCGTATTAACATAATAGTGTTCTTGTAGCTTAGTTGAAAGCGCATTGTATTTACAAAGCAAAGGTCAAATAGGTTCAATTCATAGGGAACGCACGTACTCGTAATCTATTTAGCCAACTGCGTAAATGCATCATTAAACACCTGACAATGTGCGCACACGTTTACGTCAAAAACGTATCTGGTCAAACTGCGATTGAATGAACAACTGAAAGCAACTGAACTTATTTTGTTTAACAAATATATTTCGTACGATATATTCCTCGTACGATATAATCTTCAGACAATTTAAAAAAAATTAATACTTTAGAAGACAATTTCTTCCCTAATACGTTAAGCAGGGCCCAACCCGATTTTAAATAAATTAAAAGCATTAAAAAATTTTAAACCAGTACCTTGATTGCTGCGTCGAACTGTCCCTGATAAAAAGGTTATCTCCGGTGATGACAGCGCGATGTTATATCACTAATACTTGCAGAGGCATCCTCCAGAGTTACAACTCGGATGTGATTCCTTTAAACCCGCAAAGTAATTTCCGGGGACTCTCTGGACTCATGCTCACACAGACGGACCGATTTGCTGGGCAATGCCGTACACAAATACACCTTATTTTTAAATTTAGCTCAATTTAAACTGTTAAACATTTAAGACATAAAGCTAACAACCTCCCTATCCCCACAATATTTTGCGAACGACGAGAAGTGACGACAACTACACATGTAGCATAACTTCCGGTTAGGCAGCCAATTCCGTTCCCTTCTGGAATTTCTGTTCCCCCTTCAGTCGAAAAAGCGTTTCTTCTAACAGCGCATGCGCAGGCACCTAAGAACAAATAGGTGTTTTTTTATTATTATGGTATAGCACAAATAAACAGCTGGGTGGAAATAAAGCGAGAAGATGATTATACTCCCCAAAATTCTAATATTGTAATTTTTTGTAATGGCTGTAGGGTAGATATGGACACAATGATCTCGATCTGCTGCTCAATTGATAGAGCATTGTGGTATCAGCACAAAGCTCATGAAAAGTACAGATACAGATTGAATGCACTATAAAGTTGCTTTTAATAAAAGCCATGGCTCGTCACTTCTTTTCTGAGGAGGCACGAATACGCAACTAGTCAAAATTTATTTATAGGCTGTCGTTAAATTTATTGACTTTAATGTTATCTTATCTAAGTATTGTATTTGTTGGACTTAGCAGAAGATAAACCTTGTTACTTTTGGATGAAGATTCACCATGTAAATCAGGTGATCCTGTACAATGAGGTGATCCTTCTGTGGAAAGAATTGGAAAATTGACTTAATGCTAAATGACAAGTCTGGCTAGATCAAAACCTGCAGGCACCACAAACAACTGGCATAAAATGTCTATTACATAATAATTTTGTTGTAAATACCATCAAACCATAAACATAACATTTAAATAGTTAAATAAAAAATAATATTTAAAGGAACAGTATGTAGGATTGTGGCCAAAACTGGTATTGCAATCACACAACTGGTGCCCAATACACAAAATGACAACATAAACATCAGTTGAGGGCTGCAAATCCACTTTTTAAATGACAATATCCTGGCTGGACCACTGTTGTCAGTGATATAAGTATTTGAAATGAAATGACATATTTCCTAATGTCTAGTGACATATCAGGGCCATTTTATGATTAATTGATATAAATTTCTTACATACTGTTCCTTTAAAATAAAAAAATATGTTTTCAAAATGACTGTTATATATGCAAGGTTATTTATACAGAATATGAATTGCACACTTGCAGACAGTGCCTCGCTCAAAGGCACAAATATGACACAGCATAAAAATATAAATATAAAAATAAAGGAAGTAGATAGCAACTAACATAATAGTTCATCATAAAGACCATTATCAAAAAGTGTTATTACTTTTACACAACTGTAAGTGATCATTCTACTTGTGAAAGGACCTCATCTTTGGCCTCTTTAGTTCTCCGGGAGGAATAAACAGATCTGCAGGTTCAGCTGGTGTTTGTGTATTTACAGGTGTTTGTGTATTCACAGGTGTTTTAAAGTCTATTGTCGCATATTCTGTGGTGCTGTGATTGTTGAAAGTCTTATTTCCTTCATTGGCTGAACTATTGGACTGTAGGACTTGAACGTCTGCGTAGTGTAAACCATCATCACCATCATCAATTTGCTTTCGTACTTTATTGACTCGGGCATACAGTGGATAACCTGTCACGGGGTCAAATAATTGAGGTTGGGCAGGAGCCTGCTATGAAAAAAAGTCCTTGTTACAAAAACATAAAGTTGATTTATTTTTGATAATATTTCCAAAGAGCAATTAAACCAACAGACCTGGTGAGTAGAAACCCTTGATGGACCTATAGCGAAAATAGTGTATTGTTATAGTTACAGTAATAAAAATTGTATTGATAATTTAAAAAAACAACTTGTTACCTTTTCTTTTTGTTCGCTTGTGTGAAAGTTTTCCTGGATTTATTCCCCATCTATTAAAAGCAAAGCAAGAAAGAAATTATTAATTCTTTATTTAACCAGGAAAGTTGTATTGAGACTTTACAGTCTCTTCTTCCAGGGAGACCTGATCAACACAAAACATTTAAATAAAAGACCAAGTGAAACACATACAATGTTTCTTTAAAACATATCGTAAAAGACATTTAAAAGGTAGATGGCATTGACTCTAAATTAATCCAAACCCAGCGAGCATAATATAAAAAGGCACATTTTTCAAATTCTGAAAATACTTTCTGAACTTTTAAGCAAATGAAGAACTGAGTAATGTTTGGTTTATTTGTTCTGAAGTGAATTTCCCTAAATTGCATAGTTGATCATTAATAGAGTTAGATGATGTTACATTTTTAACTTCCTTGTTTGTTCCAGTCTGATAATACAATGCTTATTTTCTCTTTTCTTAACACTGCAACCATCAATATTTGATTTGGTTTGGCTAGTCTCAAATCTCATTTTAAAAGCTTTTTTTATAACTTATTAAATGTAAAAAGAAGGAAATTAATTAAGAGGACATCGACGACCAATGTTTCTTAAAAGATTGGCATGTTAAATACGTTCAACGTGGGACAAACTATTATCTATTTAACAACACAAATAAACCTTGTTAAAAGTGATTCCCTACCCATCAAACAGATACCTATTGTATTATCCTATTGCATTGCAATTGCTAAACACTTTATACTCTGTCCTATTTATTACATTCAGCTTAAATAAACAAATTAGGATACTCACTTGTCTAATGTTTTTGTTGCATTGTTTCCCATGGCAGTCCTTGTTTTCAACGCACAGTTAGTCTGCAGTTGAACATTTGCCCATATTCTGCTTCCTTGTTTCTCTGTAACTGGAATCCAAAGAAAGCTATATACCTTTGTACCTCGCTCAGCAACACCCCTACCGCTGAGACTGCCCTTGATGTTGTGAATGTTTAACTACAGTATATCTGTCCTATTGCTAATGTTAGTCTTTGCAGTCAGGTGGTCATTCATTCATAACCAGAGAGAAAGTATATATGTAGTATAATGAGATCCAGTTGCACCTGTTTGCAAAGAGAAAAGGTTTTTTGTTGGGTTGGAAAGTTGACATATATAACATGGATGAACTTGTTTTACAACTTCCTGCAAATGGTCAGCTGTTTTTGCACACATTTTTTACTTCACTGGTTTAGGTAAATAGTGCTATGGTTGTTGAACCTATTTTTTTTAAGTGCAAATTTATTTCTTAACATGAAAATCATGAGACAGAAATGCAGTTAAAATAGTTTTGATTGGAATATATGCCCATAAGGCAAAACATTTATTTCTTTGCCCAAAAATATGTTTGATACATGCTAAACAAATTTTAAAAAAAGTAAAATAAAGTTTTGTTAAAATATATTTAGTTTTAACCTTCATATATTAAAGAATTAGTCAATTTTCTTAAAAAAAAAAATCCAGATAATTTACTCATCACCATGTCATCCAAAATATTGATGTCTCTCTTTTTTCAGTCGAGAAGAAATTATGTTTTTTGAGGAAAACATTCCAGGATTTCTCTCATTTTAATGGACTTCAATGGACCCCACCACTTAACAGCTTCAATGCAGTTCAAAATTGCAGTTTCAAAGGACTCGTAATGATCCCAAACGAGGCATAAGGGTCTTATCTTGCGAAACGATTGTCATTTTTGCGCGCGTCACACGACCGGAGGAAGACGAGAAGTTGTGGTTTAAAAGTGCATATTTTAAACTGCATTAAAACTGTCAAGTGTTGGGGTCCATTAAAGTCCATGGTGGCGAGTAAATTATCTGGATTTTTTTAAGAAAATGGACTAACCCTTTAACATATATTTCAAAATGTATTTCAGGGGCAACAAAAACATTTCCCATATGGCAAAAAATATATTTTCCTGACCAAAATATAAAAGTTTGTAAAAAATATATAAAGTATAATGGTTAAGCGTGTAGAAAATATAAAATTATAAGTACATTTTTGCAGTTGAAAATATATTTAATTTTAATCTTTTTAAACCTGTTATGTTTACAAGTTTTTCTTCCAATGCAATGTGAATATAAATGCTTTTAAATATATTTCTTTTTTAAATATATTACAAAATATACAAAAAATTGCCAAAAATATATTGGTAAAAATACATTTTTGTAAACATATTTAAAAATATATTTCAGTACATATATATTTGGCCATTTTTTATTTTAAATATATTTTGAAATATATTTAAAATTATATTTGAAAATATATTTTTGGTGTATCTTATTTATTTCATACACATCCTTTTTAATTTTATTTTTAGCTCTTTATTTGCCTGTACTACTTGGCTCGTGACTCGTGCTCATACGAGGGGCGCAAATTCAAAATATGTGTCCGGAGTGTCATGTGTGTTGCTCCTGTTTTCAAAATATGTGTTTGTTGTGTCATGTGAACCATGTGCATCACGTGTTTTGTCAAAATAAATGGCACACGCGTCAAAACCGTTTATGATAAAAGAGACGTTCATGTTCACAAAATACATGCAAGACACTCCTTAACAGTAACCTCTGATTACGCATGAGATTATGTGAGCATCTGGCAAACGCGATCGTCTCTTTTATCACAAACCCTTCAGACGCGTCTGCAGCAGGCACCCTCCTTGACAGGACACATGATTCACATAGGATTACTCGACGCAAAGAACACATATTTTGAAATTACGAACCACAAACATGACGGGCTACATACATGTTGTGACGAACTTCGCATCGAGCGCACTCGAAAAAAGAAGTCACCGCCGCCACTGCTAATCTGTAAATCTGATACAATGCAAAATTGTAAAAAGTGCTTTAGAAATTTGAATTGAATTGATATGTAACAAAAACTTTAGCACTGATTCATAGGAGCTTATGTAAATGGTTATACAACATTTTAAGTTACATAGGTCTAATATATTGCAAAATCTGTAAATTTCAACTGTGAGTAGAAATATTTATTTTTTGAAAACCAAATATTACACTTTATGAAATGAATGATGATATACATACACCCCAACCATAATTGAAAAAACAAACATATCCATTTTAGGAGCTCTTGCTTTCCTTCTTGTCCACTTTAATCTTGAGCTTGTTGATCTTGGGCTCCAGGTCCTCCGCTTTCCGCGGTGCCTGGATACAGAGTATCCCGTCGTGAGAGAGAGACACCTGCACCAGCAGCGGGTCTACACCCATTGGTAAGATGTAAGTGCGGGTAAACTCTCGGCTCACAAAGCCATGCCCGTCCATTCTCTGAGCGTGTCGCCCAGTGACTTCTAACAAGTTGTCCACTGTTCGGACACTTATCTCATCCGGCGTGAACTGGCATACATCCAGCAGTACTCGATACCAGTCGTCTTCACTTTCTACCTGGGAAAAACCTCTTTCGAGCTGCTTGTTGATGCGGGGACGGATGTAGTATCCATGATACAGGACCGGGGCCAATAGGTCCTTGGGAGTCAGTGCTGAATGAGAGGGTAAACAAATTAGTAAACATTGAAGCATGTATTGTACCTTAACAACAGCTAAAATAAAAAAACATGTGTCTCAGGTCTGTTTATATTGGTGATGCCAACTTTATAGGATTCAGATTTCACTTTGGTTTCTATTTGTGCCTGTGTTGTGTTATCCTTCTTTTATAAATAGATGTGGGTGGTGTCTTTGACTTTGAACTCAGTTCGTGATTCGTTGATATGGAGGTCAATTCGTAATCAGTGATAAAGCAGGGTTATTTTTGTCCATTTGACTTCATGTCATGTGTGGGTTTCTAAATATAAGTCGCTGCTTGGGCGTCACATTTTATTCAAAAAGTAAATGCTGCAATAGCGGGTGTCAAAATATAAACATTAATAAGAATATAGGTGCCACATTTGATCTACAATTATTGGCTTAAAATTAATTAAAAATTATTTTTATCCAAACATCTTAAGCAACTAACTGTTTATATAAAGTACATTTGATCAGTCAAGACACCCAAAGCACATGGGAAAAAATAAACCACAGGTGTACAACAATACAAAAATACAGAAAAAGTGCACAAATCTAAATGTTCACATCTATTTAGACTTTATCTATTCAAAAGGCGGTTCAGACTTTTAAGAGTTTCACTTACCTTCTGCAAAGTTCTGATCATAGATTCGAGGGGGGCTACACATCTCATAATCCGTACTCATTGGGTAAGCATGAGGAATAGTGCGATCCGCCATTTTGACTTCTGTAGGAGGTTGCCAAGATAACTAGAGATTAGAGAGCTGTCTATATTGACAGATTTCAATTACACAGCAAATCGTGTGAGAGACGCAGAACGGATTTAAAGGGAAAGTGAATGGCGCCAGGGGAAGAGAAGAGAGGTTGTGCACTTGAGCTGCAGACAGATACACCACGATGCTACAAATAGCTTATAGACAACTGTTTGGTGTTGCATAGCCCCAAATAGATTTTAAAATAGTAGATTTATACTTTAGATTTAGAAATATATAGGTTTGGTATAGCTTTATATAGAATAGACTTATAAAATAGATTTATACAGGTTTAGAACTTGGGGGTGAGTAAACAATGACAGAATTTTCATGTTCGGGTGAACAATCCCTATAAAAAAATTAAAAAAGTAGGTTACCTGACTGCCTTAAAATTTTGAGTAAATACACCTGAAAAGATTTAAGTTGACACAAAGTTAAGGCAGCCAGGTAACCTTACATGTTTAAATTAAACCAACAATTTTTTTACAATGTGGAAAGTTTTTATTTTATTTTAAAGGGACAGTAAGTAGGGTTTTAGGTGTTTTATTAATCAAAATCAATGTCTTTATTAATAAATATGCCAGTGATCTGACTTTTCTTTTCTTCTCTTTACTTACATTGAACGGGTAAGTCCAAGGAGGCTTCCATGTCATTCCGCTGTATTGATAAATAGCAGAGAGGGACAAAAAGCACTAGCCTATCAACGCGTTTCAACAACACGTTTTCGTTCGTAACACATGAACCAGCCGAAACGGACAAGGATATCAGTGACGGCTACCGTAGTTCCAGAAGATTTGGAAAAGCGAGGCGCTAGAGAGCACTATTCGTTTGAATGCAAAATACTATTTCCCCAGTAGATAGGTGTAAATCCTCCTTATTGTCCCTTTAAATCAATTTGATTTGAGTAATTATTTTGCTTTAAACTATAAAAAGTGAAAAGTTGGATCAACTTAAAAAAATACTTCAATTGGTAACACCTAAAAAATTTAAATAATTTCTTAATTTTTAACATTTTTAAAAAACTTTTTTTTAACTTAAATTGTTTTCCACTTAAATATATAAGTTGAAACAACTTAATTTTGTTGGTGTTACCAATTGAAGTAATTTTCTAGGTTGATCTAACTTTTACATTAAAAACATTAAAAATTCAAATCCATAATTTGATTTTAAAGATTTATTATAAAAACTGATTATTAAGTTATGCGGTTTTTTCTTTCAAAATGCTTTAAATCTATTGAATCAATATATAAATGTTCATTCATCTTTGCCATGTTATATTCATTTAGTTGACTAGTGGTATACACTGATTTAAAAAAATAAACATTAATGTCATATTAAGAACACTGTCATTGCTGCGGTTATACTTGGGACGTCGTCGCTGAACTTTTTTGACAGTAATCAGCTGTAAAATGTTTTGGTCCTGCTCGATTTTCTTTGGCTTTTTTCCTTCGCCCGAGTGACACTCACGTAAATAATTTTTTTAACGTTTCTTCCCCACCACATGAGAAAAACTAGGATTCCATGTGTATTCAACTCGCCATCATTGTTGTTTACAATGCGTGGAATGGTGTGCTGTGATTGGTTGAGCGGATTAATTGCATTCTGCAGAGAATGAAGAGTGGCGTTTGTAGCGGATTTGAAAAAAAAGGGAGAAAAGATGACAGAATAACATGATATCGGATTTTGCGTAAAATTAAGAATTCAATTTTTAATACTGACCTGATACAATACTGATTTTGGCAGTAATCAAATAATTTATCTGTCTCAGTATAATATGCATGCAACATTAAGTAAAAACAACTTGGTTTTGTAAGTCAATTCAGCCTATTTTAAGTTTTGACCTGTGACAAGTTGACATAACTGATAAAAACAAGTTCAAATGGTTTACCTTAATTTGATTTGCCATAATTGTTTTTAATATTATCAGTATGTCAATGGGAACTTAATGTGTTTTAAGCATTTCCTTGTAATTCAAAATAAAATCATATTTAAGCAGATGATCATAAAACCACCATCATTCTCCATCCATTCACTGACAACACAGGAAAAAAGACTGCTTACCTCACCAAAATGTCCAGTCAGTGTGCCAGTCTGTGTAAGTCCGGTGGTTGTTCATGGGGATTGACCTTGTATGGTGCTTAACCCGGCACAGTTATTGTAGCTGCATTCATGGGCTTCTGTAAAGACAAAACCTCTAAAGGGGTTCAGAACCTAAATATGCACTGACGCATCAGGGCATGGACATCCTAATCTTTGCTGGCATCAAATGAACAATTTGGGTGCACCAAAATGCCAAGGGTCTTTACTTCACCTCATCCACCAGGCCAGACAAACATTTCCAGTTCTATGCACGCATGAGACCATCAGCACTATTGGGGGCTTGCCATTTAATCCCGCTGGTATCCGGCTTCTAGATAAATACAGAGAGTGATAGTGGGCGCAGGGTAGCAAGTGGATGACAGTGGGAGGGACGGAGTGAAAAAGAGGCAAGCAAACAGTTTACATCATTATTCCAGAAAGATCCACAGCTGGCTGGTCTGACAGAGGCTGTTGGTGTATTTAAGTGCGCAGGGAAAACAGGCAGCAAGATTTTAGAGACGGGACAGTGCTGTAGGAGACCCAGAGACGAAATGGACATCGCCATCCAGCATCCCTGGTTCCGCCGCTCTTTCTGGCCCTCCTTCTTTCCAAGTCGGATCTTTGACCAGCACTTTGGGGAACACATCTCTGAGAGTGACATGATTCCCTCGCTGTACTACCATCGGCCTTCTTCTTTTCTGCGCTGGCCAAGCTGGATGGAGAGCGGACTGTCTGAGATGAGCTCTCATGTACTGATAAACAAACAGACTGATAATTTTATAGTTTTGTATTTCCCTGCAAAGTGATGTTTGTGGAACATCTGTATTCTGATATTTTATGATATTATGGTGCTTCCATTGAATGTTCTCTGCCCACATCTGGGACTTTTACATATGCAATAGCAGTAGTGTCTGGTTCATTATAAACAATGATCCTGTTGGATAACCATTCATAGCATTTCTTCCATGACGATATAGGTTTGATTTCTGGTATAAAAGCTGCAGCATCATTGGGCTGGTACCCTTTCATAATGTACCCAAAGAGTACATATTATTACCTCAAATCTAGATATTGGTACTTCAAAAGTACATATAAGAACTTGTTTAAAGGACAGCTTCTGTACCATTATTTTTGACAATTTACTCATTTACATGCATACTTTTCTTCTGATGATCGGATCACAGAAAGGACTACACCACCCCTTTCAATACGATCGAAATTAGCATCCGATTGCCCTTAATCGTATTGATTAAGGTGTTTAAATTATGGCTTTTCAATACGATTGAGCAATAATCGTAGTGATTATTTGCTTGCATGTAAACGTTGTTTAAACTAGATCCAGTATCTTTAAGACAACATGATGTCACGGAAAGTTGTGGTATAGTACGGAACCATAAGGGGACATGGAGCAAAAATTAAATTAAGTTTAGTTTCGTGTGCTTACGTGAAACTATCGCGGGCGCACGTGAAACTATCGCGTGCACATATAAAACTTTTCGTTCAGTAGTTTCACGTGCCCGCGCGCGAAAGTTTCACGTGAGCACGCAAAACTAAACTTAACTTAAACTAACTCCAATGTCACCTTAGGGGTTTGGTAGTATAGTCAAGCAAAATTTTATTAATTTTTTTCGTGCTTCAAGCACGAATGTCTTTTTCGTGTCGCTCAGCACAAATTACTATAAATCGTTTTTCTTGTCCGTGGCACGACTTTCTTTTCGTGTCATTTTATGTATGGTGTTCTCATTTTTCCCCTATTTTTAAATCATTGTCGCTTGGGGTTAGATTTGGGGTTTGGTTTAGGATGTCTAAAAATGTAACAGAAAGTGATTCTAACCCCAACCCCAAGCGACAATGATAAGAAAATGAGAAAAAAACCAATGAGAAAACAATAAAATGATTGTCATGGACACGAATAAATGAATCAAATTTTGCTTGACTATAACACGACTTTCCGTGAGATCAGTCTGCTTTAAGTGCTCACATTGGCTATATGTTTACATGCAAAAATTTCTCAATCCAATTGAATTTAATCCGATTGCAGGTTACGACATGTACATTCTATATCCGAACCAAACATCTGCACAGCAATGGTTGCCAGAGTCGCGTATCAAAACCAGCCCAATGGACATTCAAAACTAGCCAAAAAGCATCCCAATGACTATTCATAGCCCAAATACCAATAACTATTCAACGAATTCTTTCATCTTTAACACTCAGAAAAAAAAGAAACTTTAAAATAGCCCAAATCAGAACTCCTTCAAAAATCAGAGGATTTGGCAACTCTCAAAATTGAAAAGTCAAAGTTGAGTTGGAGAAATTTATTTTTAAGACGTTTTCAAATAGAGACAGTTTCAGCAGTAACAACATAATCAAATGGCTTTCGTTGAACAAACGTAACTACCGGTAAACTCCAAAAAGAAACAATAAAAAAACAATAAAAAGTATTTTTAGAGTAGTTTATTTCTTATAACAAGCTAAATAAACAACAAGTAGATGAACTTATTTCAAATCATAGTTAAATTCAAAAAAACTACACTGAGCATCGTTGCTACCCTTACGGAAATTAACCATGATTTTACTTCAGTTAAAACCCAAAAACTATGGTAACTGTAGTAAAACCATGGTTTTGCTATTAGTAATTAAAGGCGGGGTGCATGATTTGGAAAAGCGAGTCAGGCCGACTATCAAAACACACTTGTAGCCAATCATTAGTAAGGGGTGTGTCTTCTAACCAACATTGTTGCCTGGGTTGCGTATGTGTGGGGCGGGTCTATCAAAAGAAGGTCCAGATTTTATTGGAGTGGGAGCGTGATAGGTTTAGGTGATTTCAAATATCAACATTGGCTTTCAGATATTATGCACTCCGCCTTTAATACACCAAAAAAACATGGTTACTACACTTTTGCCACAAAAAACATGGTTTATTTTCATAAGTATGTGTAAAATGTTTACTATACAATGTATACATGCATATATAATGAATTTGTTTGTATTTTCGAACATTTATTGTGAAGACTCAACATGCAGTATATTACCTTTATATTTCCAATTGTTTCCTTAGATGAAAATGGAAAAGGACCGCTTCTTGATAAATCTGGATGTCAAACATTTCACACCAGAGGAACTGTCAGTGAAAATCAATGGCGATTTCATTGAAATTCGTGCGAAACATGAGGATCGTCAGGTAATACATTCTGCAACCCAATGCCTAACCAAACTACACACAAATCCTCTGTGTCTATATTGTTTCAAATTTGTCATCACTAAGATAACAAACATGGTACACAAACTGGCCTTGATGTGTTTCAAGTAAACATTGAGTGATTGATGCATGGATTATCATCTGCTCAAACACATTCAGAAATGTTAAAACAATTGGGGTAGTATATCAAAAAGTATACCTTTGCATCTAAAGAGTTAATATTTGTACCTCACAGGCACATATTGGTATCATAAATGGTACATATTAGTAAATGTTTTAAAGGGCAGTGCCCCATAACAGCTTTGGGTTACAAGTGTAGCCTACAATAATAAATGCTGTTTCTTTCCTATAGGACGATCATGGTTTTGTCTCACGGGAGTTTCTAAGAAAATACCGTTTTCCTGCTGGTGTGGATCCAACCTCTGTCACTTCCTCTTTGTCTTCCGATGGTGTTCTGACCGTGATGGCACCACGCAAGCAGTCGGATGCCCCCGAGCGCACCATTCCCATCACCCATGATGACAAGAAGAAGTAAAGCAGGGAGACTTCCAGTGTTGCAACTTTAATTTTTTTAGTGTTGCAATGTTCTTTGTCTTTTCCACTCACTGTGCTTCTACTCAATCTATCCTCCAATGCTCAATATGATCAGGCTACAGGGGAATGAATTACCGGAAGGCCAAATGATTAAGTCTTTGCTATAGTTTAGGCTGGTTATTGGGTTGAAACTACACCAGTTTGGCAGCGGTGACAACTTAAACGACTGTTAACCATTTTTATGGAAATAAATGGTTACAATAAAGTATTGTCTCTGCTGTTTATGCTGCAGTAGGATGTGACCCTGCCACCAAACAAAGGAGTCCTTTGATATTTTGCAGCCAGTCTATGATGTTGGTCGCATGACATGCAAATAAGTCTTAAGTGTGGGATGATTTTCCTTAGAATCTATTAGGAACAAAGATCTTCAAAAAGGTCAATAACAAGTATTTTATGAATTAGATAGCAATGAGTTGATGAGTTATGTGTGTTATTTGCCACATACACAGCATCGTCTTATATCCGAAAGAGCTCAGTTGAAAATGGTTGGGTGTTTTTTCTTATATTGTTTTTCATATCCAGATATTATAGGGGAATTAGCAAGTTATTCTTTCATTTAAGGGGGATCATTTTGGGACCAAAGGAGCGAGATAAGTGAATAAGTCTTTCTTTTGATGGTATGCAGATGTGTTTTGTTCTGACCTGTTGGCAATGAGAGATTATGATCGGTTGTTTGATTCCAATTTGATGTTACACATTGCATATTTATCCAGACATAGAGCACCAAGGGTTAATAACACCTCACCATTGCTTAATGCAGAGTTAAAGAAGTAAAAAGGCATTTGAATGTTATTATTCAGAATGAAGAACTATAATGAAGCTTTATTTGTTTGCTCATTTTGTACGTTTACGTATGTGTGTTTGTGTGAATAAGCGCCAACATTTTCACATTGTTTACAATCAATGAGACTATTCAGTTTCTCATTAATGGCTGACTTATTCAAATACAGTAAAGCTGCTAATACCAAACTGTATCAGTCGTTTTGTGATAAACTGGAAAATATCTTTATTTCCTCATATCTCCTAACTA
This sequence comes from Misgurnus anguillicaudatus, assembly GCF_027580225.2. Lineage (NCBI taxonomy): Eukaryota > Metazoa > Chordata > Actinopteri > Cypriniformes > Cobitidae > Misgurnus > Misgurnus anguillicaudatus. The sequence goes on along the minus strand of NC_073358.2, from coordinate 3,985,841 downwards.
AAGCAAAGGCCTGCTACAAAAAAACTGCTGCATTTTAACAACTATAGGAGGATTAAGTGAGATGGAGCATATGAGCATTTGAAAAAACTTTCCACTGCTTTCTTATTAATCACCGCTCCGAGCATTTCATTAACTTTTTAATCTCATGAAATAATTATTAATAAAATCTTTAGTCATTTAAAACCGGAGTAAGCTTCTTTTCTCAGAATCCAGCTGTTTTCAACAATGTGGGTCCTGTGTTCCTCTTAAAGGGGACCTTTTACAAGACATTTTTAAGATGTCAAATAAATCTTTGGTGTCCCCAGAGTACATATGTTTTCAAGTTTCAAGTTTCAATAATTTATTGCCATACAACTCGGTACACGTATAGGAATTTGCTTCAGTGTGCTCAAACAAAAAACATCAACAAAGAACCAAAAACGTAGAACAATATATACACACACAATATTCCTCACAGGATAACACTAAACACTTAGCACTTAAACACAGAGAACACAGGCAGATACAATTAAAAAGGACACACTGCTCGCCACATACCTGGATGACAGACCAGGAGATTATATTGGCTGGTGTCATGTTGAGACTGGCATAAAAACATATTATATATATATGAAGAGCTCTTTTCCAAAACGCTATAAATCCATTTAAATAGTTTTCAGAAAAAGTACATTTTTTACCTAGACCCACACATTTTGTGAATATTCAATTTATTCTGTTATAATTGTTTTTTTGCTCAATCTGAACATGTTGAATAATGATTATTAAATCAAACGACAATATTGTTGATTATAAATTCAAAGATAATTTCATTTTTTTTCAAAATGCTATAAATCCATAATTTTCTTCCATAAATTGATGTTTTTTCTTTAAAAAACAAAAAAACAAATAAGAGAACATCCAACATATACTCAGGGACTCTACTATAAATGAATAAGTAAATTATTCAGATTGTGATATACATTGGAGCCAGTATGAAATAAACAGAATTACACATAACTAACTATTACTCCCTCCACCATTTCAGTTTTCTCCTTAGCAGGGCGTCAGGAACCTCTTTTGCTTACACATATATATATATATATATCTCTCTCTCTCGTCTACACACAGTTTGTATTAACCTCACACACAGCGAGCTCCCCTCGTTCTGTTCTCAATGACATACCATGTAACAACGCGCTCATAATGTCCAATCCAAAAAGCACAACTTTACAGATGTCCCTGCATTGGTCACTAGCCACATTTTGTACTTTTGCACGACATTGATCAATGTATCAAACGACAGTCTGTCTATCAGCAGGCTATCGAACTATTCAGTACTTTTCATGATACGTTAGCAGGCTTCTTCACAGGAATTAAACTTTATCGCGAACGTACAAAACAGTATTAAACGAGCCAGTTCTGAAACGAAAGTTGTACATACCAAACACTTTGATGAAGATCGCCTTGCAAACGGGTACCTTCTCCGGTTGATGTATTAACATGACATTAATCCTCATTTTGAGTAATGAATGAACATAAACAAACATCTGTTCAGAGTGCCGCCATTGGATTGCGTCGAACGCTCATCGAGTTCTGATTGGTCGAGAGGATAAATCGCGTTTAGGCTAAAAATAGACTCGGCGCTTATCGCGTTTTGGAAAAGAACGGCATCTTGTACCTACATTTTAACAAGGAAATGTAGTGATTTGGCATGAAACGTTCATGGAGCAGTGAATAGGTTCAATACACAGCCAAATGACATGACAAACTCATTTTTTTTTTTTTTAAATGGCGTTTATCGCGTTTTGGAAAAGAGCTCTTCATATATACACTAAATGGGTGGTATTATCCCCTTCTGACATCACAAGGTGAGGCAAATTTCAATAAGCTATTTTTTTTACATGTTTGCAAAGAACGGTTTATCAAAACTAAGTTACTGAGTTGTTCTTTATCATATTTTCTAGGTTGACAGAAGCAATATGGGCCTATTTATAGCACTTAAACATGGAAAAATACAGATTTCATGATATGTCCCCTTTAAAAATATGGTTCTTGAAAGGTAATGTTCCTAAATAATGATAATGGTAGTATATGGGGCGCATAGTATAAAAGATTACATACGAGGTCAATGCAAAGACGCGAATAGACGCAAACTCGCGCGGGGTGATGCGAAATGCCCTAACCTCAACAAATTCACATGTATTACTTTGCCCACGGTGAGGCTAAACAACAACAGTATTTTTACAACACCAATAACAGACAATTGTGCTTTTCAACCATACAGGGGAGTTGTGATCATGTCTTACATAATGGCACTTTAAATCCAGCAAATAATACACGCTTTGCGTTTGGTGTGTACACCCAATACCAAATGCAAAGCATTGCGTTCCTGGATCTAGATTACTCGCAGGATTTAACGTTGTGTCATGCTAATTTTTCCCTTGAGTTGAATATTTTCAACACGCGCGAAGACGAGTTTGAGGCGAATAGCATGTGTTTTTACAGCCATTGCGCCGTCCAATTCGCATTGCCCCATGGGAGTCTATTTGCATCTTTGCATTGATTTTGTATGTAATCTACTCGCGCAAACCGTTGAATTCATCGTGTTCCTCGCTCAATGTTACTTGCTGGATTTAAACTTGTTTGTGGCAATTGCACCACCCTATTTGCGGCATTCACAAAATTTGCGTTTATTTGCGTCTTTGCATTGACTTTGTATGTACTCGACTCGCGCAAATCGGTGAATTCGCGTTTGGTGTGTACGTCCCATTAGAGTGTATAGACATATAAACACATATACAGAACTGTATACCGTTTGTTATCAAATATGGACTTAAAAAAACACAAGTACAATATATTTAATATAATTAAGACACAATCTGACAAAACTAAAAACAGACACACACAAACATTGGTATTTTTACATTTCTACTAGACATGCAGGTTATTCCAAATAGCAAACAAACCTTTCCTTAAAACTGTAAATGAAACAATGATACTGACTAATTTGGTTATAAGTGTTAGCGTGAAAACATGCCGACAGATTTCCCCTGCACTTGATCTTTTCTGTGTTCAGGTTGTTTAAAATCCAGTCTGTAACAGGAATTTGGCAAACACTTAATGTGTTGGGGGTCCAGCTCTGGCTGGTGGCTTGGGAAGCTTCTGGACTCTTTCTTTGGTGCTGATAAATATAAAAAAATATTAGGTTATTTGCTAAGAAAATTTAATTTGTATAATACTTATAACATTGTTTATAAAAAACTTACTTGTGTAAATTGGTCGCCGTTCATCTTTGTTATAACTAGAATGATACGTTGTCTCAAAATGATGAGAGAACTAAAGAGGAAACAATTTATAACTTATTTTGTGATAATGCACAAAAACATCTGTCCCTATGTATTTCCACACGTGTATGAATGTGTAAATGTCACGTGGATTAAATAACAATTAAGCCAAAAGTGTGACATAATTGATGAAACATTTTTGTCCAACTGAAATGCTTTGAAATGCACAGCTTTGTTTGAGTCGTTGACTTATTAATTTCCATTAAAACAGGAAGTTAGGGTGGGGCATAGCTAGTGGCCCCTCCTTCTTTTAAAAGAGCCTGTAGTATTTAGATTACTTTGCATTTAATTGATCATAAAAATCTGACGAAACCTGAAGTCTTGAAAAATTATGTAATAAATCATTGATCTGTATTGGCAGTTTTAAATGTGCATATCTTCTAAATGCAAATTTTATGTTTACCCTGCTGCAAAACAGCTGAAACCAGAGTAAACTGTCTTGGAGTAGCAGGCTGTTTTACCCACTGTTTAGCTGGTCAAATATGTCTTAGATGGTGGGTCAGCTGGTCTTGACAACCTGACCAGCCAAGATCTGCCTGACCAGCTAAACCCAGCCAGTGGTTAAGCTGTTTTTCAGCATGGCTGAGGCACATTCCTTTATAGATCTCAGTTCCAACTAGTGATGGGCGATTTCGAAGCACGCTTCACGAGGCTTCGAAACATTTACGAATCTTTGGTTTCGAATCAGTGGTTCGGAGCTTGTTTCAAACTGGCCAAAGTCACGTGATTTTAGCAAACGATGCTTCATTACGTCATAACTGTTTCGAAAATCCGACGATTTACCACTAGGGGGAGTTTATCACACATGACCAGTGTAGGTGAACTCGGGTCAGTTTTATTATAAAAGTTCATAAAACATTCATCCTTCTAATTAATAATAACACTACCAATTTGTCTACTTTTTGTTTATAGACAGATTTAATGACAAAAATATGCTACATTAAAAAGAGAGTTCGTTTTAAGTGGTTGCCATATAAATAAAACTAAAAACACAGAATACACGTTTAATTATGTCTTAATTAAATTAAATACTTTATTTTTCTTAAAAACATATTTTTAGAACAATCTTGCTATTATTTTTTAAAAAGTTTTGGACAGATCTAGCTGCTTTTACACTATTTTCACCAGCTGATGTCGCCAGCGTCTATGGTGTTTCGAACGCTTCGAAAAACTGAATCAATTTGTGAAGCAATTGGTTCAATTGATTCAAAGCTTCGAAAAGCTTCGTTTCTCCCATCACTATACCAACCTGATGCGGCAGGGGGCGTCGCAACGCCACAGTCCGTCGAGTGTCAAGTCTTTCCTCACACCAGTTGCCAATGAGGGTGGCATTTGAATACAAGTCTTCATTAGTTGAACAACGCCAACCATACCTGCGAAATTTCTCCTCATCTGTGAAATCATACCAGATCTCACCCTGCCCAGATGCTCGAAGCATGTGATGAAACGGAGGGCTGGTTTGTATCTGTGAAAATTCCTTGTTTGTGGCCATCGTAACAGACAAAGCCTCTTACTATTGAGCTATGAAAAGAATAGAGAAATAAATTATTTTAGCCTTTGTCTTTCAGATTATGTATTTAGTGACGACTCTAAAATGAAAATTCTGTCATCATTTACTCAAATTTCATGTTGTTACAAACTTAATTTCTTAAATTTCTTTATTCTGATGAACACGAAGGAAGGAATGTTTGTAACCAAACTGATCATGAGGCCCATTCACTTCCATAGTAGGATAAAAGAATACTATGGAAGTGAATGGGGCTCACAATCGGTTTGGTTACAAACATTCCTCAAAATATTTTCCTTCGTGTTCATCAGAAGAAAGAAATTTATACAGGTTTGTAACAACATGAGAGTAAGTAAATGATGAGAGAATTTTCAGTTTTGGGTGAACCCTTTAATCTATTCTGTAATAGGCTATACAATTTTAAAATTGTGCATTAGGCCAAAAGTGGATCAGTATAGCTTTCACAGCGTATACTTTCAGTAAAAAGAAGTTATTTTTAAATTAATAATTATTATAGATGCAAATTAAAGTGTTTTGTAAAAGACATTGTTTTGTCCAGAAATTCTGATTCCTATCATATGTGAGGAAGACAGGACATGTTTTAAGTTTATAAAAAGTTTAAAGGGATAGGTCACCCCAAAACTAAAACTCTTGTTGTTTTGGATTTTCAGGATGCTATGGGAGTGGATGTGACAGCAGTGACTTTTTTTTCCGAGGGTGTAGGATGCGAAGTTCGTCACAACATGTATGTAGCCCGTCATGTGTGTGGTTCGTCGTTTCAAAATATGTGTTCGGCGTGTTGAGTGAACCTATGTGCATCAAGTGTTTTGTCAAAATAAGTGCCTGCTGCAGATGCGTCTAAATGGTTTATGATAGAAGAGACGCTCGCGTTTGCCAGATACTCGCATAATCTCATACGTAATCAGAGTTTACTGTGTGTGCAGCAAGCACTTATTTTGACAAAACACGTGATGCACATGGTTAACATGACGCAAAAAACACATATTTTGAAAACATGAGCAACACACATGACACTCCGAACACATATTTTGAATTTGCATTAGAGCAGTCACGAGCGCCACTGTGTGACAGAGGCGGTTACCATCCACTCCCATTGTAACCAGAAAACATATCAAGCTTCAAAATTACCCAAAAGTGTCAAATAAATAACTCTACTTGACTTCTGGGTAATATGACATTTAAAGAGACATTCCACTTATTATCCTACACTACACAATACTTTTTTTTTCCAGGAAACTTCTTGCATAAAATAGATTCAAGCACTTTCAATTACCTGTATCTATGTATGTATATTTTCAGAAACTTCCCAGGGCCTTGAACCCCCCCCCCCCAGATTCACAATGCAACATTAAAAGTTTACTACAATAAATTTTTTAACCATTTTCAAAATAATGTGATAAATGGTTTAAAAAATGTGATAAAACAGATGAAAATTGTGAACACAAAAAACTAAGTTAATACTATATTACATTTTTTAAAGCACTCACCTTGCTACAGGAACGGCACATATACACCCTGTCTGAGCTTCCTTTGGTCTCCATGGGAACACATATGACGCAACTTTAGAAACCAAATACCTGTGAAAGTCGCACCTAGATAATTACATGGCAGATCCAATCAATCCTTGTTTGAGCAGAAATTGATTTTTTCTTTCAGGTGCTTTGTTACCACAAACATCACATGATTCATTTTCAATGATTTCAGACCAATAAAGCAGCAGCTCATTTTAATTCACACATGCATTTACAGTCTCAAGCAAACCGTTACTCAGCACAGTCCTAAATGTTTTTAGTACTGTAAAGGTAAGTTGCATATTATTGGCAATACATGTAGCCTATACAAACGTCTTAAAGTGCAAAGTGGAACTAAGAATTGTGTTGCAATTCCTTGGGAGAATCATGCAATCCTAATGGCAGTAGAAGTCCCATTTCTGAAAAGAAAAAGAAAATTAAAATGACCACTTGTAGATTCTTTCTATTTAACTTGATTTTTGTTTATGTTAGGCTAATGGTACGCACGGTAGTTGTAACCTCAACCTCAGCAGGCGTTAATGCATACGTCTCTTCAACAACACTGCTCGGGAAATATCCCAGACGAGCCTCCTGAGCTCCATAATACGACCCTTGAACCTTCAGAAACAATTATCCTCTTTAATACATCAGTTTTACAGGGAAGGGTGGGGGGTGCATTTATTTTTGCTCATTTTGTAAAAACAAGTAAAGCATAAGTAAAGCAGTTTAGACCTCAAATCCCATTATAACACAATACTTATACTTACACTTCCAGCCCAGAAAAGGTTCCCTTGGTCTTTCAGCATTGCATACACATAGACAATTTGGCCTTGGTAGATTGGTATGAAGCGACAGTCTTGTGGATAATAATCATGTAGAGCTTTAGCAATGAGTATAGGATCTGTGTACACACAACCACACAGTTTAATGAAGAAAAATTGGCATTACACAGTGACAGCATTATCATGCAGTGTGGCATGCTAAACTCGCTTAAATAAATCAGACTTTGATATAACATTATAAGTCTCGCATAAATTTGCACCCAAATTACTCACTGTGCGTAAACACAAAATTCTATTTTTTATCAAAAAAGTTGAATATGTTTGCAGTACTCACAGTTACATTCTGAATCAGCGCATAGCTTCTTGTCTGAGAGCTTTGGCATATGCCTGGCAGCCGGAGTTGCCAGTGGCAGAAGACAGCACAATACCAGGAGAAAAGTCCAGTTGTGCCCCTCCATCTCTGTGTTTGATTCTTAGTTAGTCTGAAAAGTGGACTAAAGCTCAAATGGGAGGGGCCAAGTTGAAGACAAGATCCTCCCATTTTTAGAAAATATTTATATTTAATATTAAATTGCAATTAATCAAATGATCTGTTTTCTCAGATATAACACACAAGAAGATTTTTTATTTAACTTTTAACTTGGCAACAAAAATGACAAAAATGTACCATTTATTTGTAAATACAAAATGCAAACTATATAGCAATTAAAATAATACAGAATCTGATTTATTGTGAATAAAAGTGACTTATTTATTGTGCATTGAAATTGGTAAACAAACCTTTTTTTAAGCTGAGGTATATAATCTGAATCAGGACCTTTGGCAGTAACTAGCCTCTTTCAGGGTATGTGAGAAAAAACAGGAAATAGTGGGTGTTCAAATACTGTTTTTTTTCTATTCCTGCCTCATTTCCCATAAATACACACTCGATTCACACGTTCAGTCCACAGGTAGCACCTAGGTACCAAAACTGGAGCTGTTGCCATCAAGCAACAAGCCGTCCTTTCACAGCAGTTGAAAACGTAAAAATGTATGATCACTTTGGAATATTATAATCAATACAAAAAATATCTTATTGCATATCAAATATAATATGGTTTCTATTGAACTGTTAAAGGAAACAGATTTTTTATACAAGTATACCACCATTTATCTTAACCACGGACAGGCAGCAATAACAGCCACTGAATGGGTTCTTTATATTTTTTAAGTCAACACTTCATGTGGAAAACATTTGACCATAGTTTCTATGCCAAGTCTTAATTTTATTCAAGCTGAAAATGGCAGGTTAAAACTATTATAAAAATACAGGATTGTAATCACATGATTTTAATGGTAAACAACAACACTTCATTTTAGGACTTGCACAATGAATGCACAAATGAAGCCGCAATACGGCTATGTAACAAACCTAGTTGAATTAGATGATTTATTATTATTATTATTATCTTTATTTATGGATCCTATTTAAACCTATTTTCCTCCTTTTGATGTATTTTGTGTATTTTATTTTATTTTTTAAGTTGTATGTGTACGTTGTGATTGTGTGAAGCACCACGAATGAATTGCCCCAAAAGGGGATAAATAAATCACTAAACTAAACTACAATTTTCCTTTTTTTTAATAAACAAAAGACGTAATGATATCAAGATAACAATTCAGAAATTATTTTAGATTGGAAAATAAATGTTAACCGGACAGATATGCTTCATGTCTTTTCATTAACACACAAAGTGCAGACACATAAAGTGAAACTATACAGTATTTTAGGATGTAAAACGGTATTTTAATATAAATATAAGGAATTGGCATGTTATATTAAAATATTGCACTTTAAAGCATTAGCATGTTGAGAAGTTAGATTTTTTTCAACCAATATAAGCTTTTGTTTACTTAATTTTGAGAAAAAAATAACCGTAGTTCCAAATAGGCTTCGGCGTCGCAAGAACCCACAGCCGTATGACGCATCATATTTCGTCTCGCTCTCGCGATACTTTGACGTCATCCGGCTGTCGATCCTTGCGGCGCTGCATGAAGTCGAACAAGGTTATTTTTTTATTTTTTTATTATATATTGAACAAACATACAACATGACAAGACATCCAAAGAGGTAACATATTTAGGAATTTGGTTTTACATTACACAGAGAAAATAATAAAATAAAAGAAAACCAATTCAAAATAAAATAAAATAACAATAAATAATAATATTAAATAAATAAAAGTGAGACAGCATATACTAGTTCAATTTTCAATTAACTTCAATTCATTGGCGTATAACAGTGTATCTCTACATTTTCTGTTATCAATACATTGAAGAGACTCAATATATACATCAAAGTCAATCAAACAAGGTTTTAAATAATTTCTTTTACTTTTGTGAATATGTATTTTTCCAAATAAAATCATAAGATTCATCATAAATTTAACAGATGGATTTTTTAATTCAAAATATAAGATAGTTGAACAAGGCTAAAATCACCTGTATGTCTGACACCAGCGTCACCGGCTCCTCCCACCGAGTCAGTGACGTTTCGGGTAGGTGTGGCATAATTAGCCACAGCAGCGCTTCCAAGGCGACCCGTAGTTACCTCCCTGTCAGCCTGCCTACCAAGTTTGGATCAGGAACTTCACAGGTGAGAAAAACAAAGCGTTATTTATACTAAGTAAACAATTGGGACATTTATGCCTCGAGTGAACGTTTTCTTGGCGACTTTAGGGGGAAACATTTTGATAACAAATTCCTTTGAGTTCTTTAAATTGAGACTTGCAGTTAGTTGATACGAACTAGTATTTGGATTGTTTGAGGTTAACGTGTATACATTAAACCATTGAAACATTGTATTAACAGTTTAAACGCCACGTCATTGAAATCGTTTGATAATAACCAGTAAATGGTTAAGTAGAAACATTTTAAGTAGATGAGGTGCTGGTTTACATGACGTCAGTATATATGTCATCCTATCCCTGTTTCCTCTATCCAGAGCCACAGACAGGGAAGCAGGTTTTAATCCAACAACTTTTCATTTAATGTTAAACGTAAAGATATATCTGCAATATTTCAGTATTGTTCAGGGCTATTTATGACTTACCTGTCTATGCTCCTTAAAACCTGTTTAGCCATTGTAAGGGGTGTAGTCACCGGGCCATGGAGGAGTCTTGAATGACTACTGGAATGTGAAAAAGACACTGAAACTTTGTTATGTTGGTTATGTATACAAAGGAAGCCAATAGACAACAAAACATGGCTTCAAGGCGATGCTGGGTACAGTGTCGTGCCAACATCCATGCCATTGTTTGTAATGAAATGTATATTTATAGAAACAGAGAGAAGCTCAAGGGAGTAAGATATTATGAATGAATAAACTTTTTGCTTTGTGTCTGGAATTACGATGCTAAGTGCAAATGCAATTATTACTTATTTAATTTTTTTTTCAGTAGAAATATACAACGAAGGTCACCGAAAAATCAGACGATAAGTATTGAAGATAACACCCTTAGAAGAAGTTTCAGTACGCCTCAAGATCCACCCTACACCTGACACACACCTGGGTTGATCACAATTCAAAGGATGTACAAAGCCAGCTAGTTGCACAATAAAGAAACCATTAGTAAGTGTCAGATCCGTGCCACCAAGTGCGTTTTCGAACCCTACCTTAAGGAGAATACAGGAATCGGAAAACAAATTACATTTGCCTTACTAAGAGTAACCTAAGATGCAGTTTTGCAACTTTTGACACTGGCACAACCTGTAAGATCGGGAAGGTCATTGGGAGTGCTGATCATCACTGGACACGAAAACAACCCATGTATTCATCCAAGAAGGAGAACCTACCCTCTCCCATCCTGGAGGAATCATTCTTTCCTTTCTCTTCATCGAACTCTTCCTCTAATCAATGCATCATGGCTCCTGCCATAGGGGCGGATGATCTTCTCGCCTCACCGCAGGATGACCGTAGCCCGACGCTGCTGGAAAAGGACCTGATTTTGGCCGCAGAGGTGGGACAAGCTTTGCTGGAGAAAAATGAGGAGCTGGCTGCCCAGCTGGAGCAGATGGAAAGGGACATGGAGGTATGGGCGATATATACACCTAAATTCATATCTCGGTGATTAATCTACAAGGAGGAAAAATTTTAACATATAAGTCAAAGCCTCATTTGAGATGTCACACAATAAATATCAAATTTAAAGATAGGGGTTTCCTCCCTGTTTGAAAATACACAACAAGCAAGCTGGGCGGAAAGCTCACGTATGACCTCAGTGTGAGAGCTTTCGTTGTGATAAAGGAGGGTTATATCAGATTAGGCATGGTCCGGTATGAGATTTTGGCATTATGATAACCTTAAGCAAAAATACCACAGTTTCACAGTATTGCGGTTTTGACATTGCACCACTAAAATGTGTTATTTTTAGACGCCTACGTAGGGATGGGCGATATGGCCTAAAATCCATATGCCGATATGCATTGCTGCCTCTTGCGATATGTATTGAGATATGTTGCTTTTAATAGACTCGTTATATGGACCCTTAGGAAAGCCAAACTGCTAAATGTATTTTTTTATACAAGTAAACCATTATGGCCCTGGTAATGTCAATCCATCTACTAGAAAATGACAACAGTATCAGAAGCATACAAATCAGCACTACGCTGCCTCTCTCTCTCTCTCGTTTGCTCACGCATGCGCGCGCACACACACCGTGGATCAGCTCCTGCGTGAAGGCAAGAATGCACATCCTGGTGAATTTTGGAAGTTACACGACTGAGCTGCAGCGGCCTGGCATAAGATTTATAAAAACACATTTGAGAAGAAAGGCGCAACGACTCTAAAAGACTTGCGTGTTTCACAATTAAAGACCATAATGCCAATTCCGCGCGTGGAGCAGCAGTTAACTTATGTGCGATCTACCCGCATTGCCTTTGCGATCGACTGGTCAATCGCGATCAACGTATTGGACACCCCTGCTCTACAGAGTATATTTTCCGGCTGCTTGTTGGACAGCTTAAATCCAAACCAAGTCCAAATAGTAGATGTTGCACCGGTCTTTTCACGAGCTCCTCTATTTCGCTGACGCTTTCAGCCATGTTTATTCAAAATGACGAATATGATGATGCGTTGCAGCCGGCTGCAGCTCGTGGCTCTAAATTTTGCGGGTAGATTGTGTAATTAACATGCATTATCGCAATAGAATTAAAATCTCTATCGTATGCCAATTTTGTATCGTTTATACCGCATATCGTTTATATTGCCCATCCCTACGCCTATGTATACAAACAACAACTTTTTAACTGGACACAATTAGGGATGCATAACGATTAATCGCGATTAATCTATAGCAGAATAAAAGTTTTTGTTTACATCATATGTGTGTGTGAACTATGTGTGAATTATATATGTATAAATATGCACACATGCATGTATAATTTTAATAAAAAATATATATTTATATATTAAGTATTTATATTTATTCAATTCAATTTTATTAATATAGCGCTTTTCTCAATTGGTGATTGTTTCAAAGCAGCTTTACATTAATACAAGCAGTGAAAAGCACAGAAAATCGACACATAGCACAACATAGTACACGATAGCACAAGCAGCTAAATTTGTTGCGGCTATGAATCAACATTATAAGCGTGCGTGTTACTAATGTAATGTAAAGAAGTTACGCTACGTTTATATGTGTATATATAATATACATTATACATAAATATACAAATGTATATACACATGCAAACATTTCTTTAATATTTACATGCATGTGTGTGCATTTATCTATACAAAGTTATTATACACAGTTCACACACACATATATGATGTTAACAAAAACTTTTATTCTGCTATAGATTAATCGCGATTAATCGTTATTAATTTTATTTTATTTTTAAGAAACATAAAATATGTATGCCGGGCAAAAATAAATCCTTTTAAATTATAATTTTCTTCAAAATATATATATCTTTTTTATAATATATATTAAATGTAAATTACATGACTTAATGATTTAATTAATTTTGTGTAAACACAGCTCATACTTTGGAAACGGTATTCATAGAAAATGTTAGTTTCGAAACCTTGACTCTTTAAAACCTTGGTATACCTTGAACCCGGTAATCGGCCCATGCCTATAGACCATACCAATATAGACGGTATAGTCTCATCACGTGTCCTGCTGGGAAATAATACCGATATATTACCGAAGATATACCATCCAGCTCTAATTAATTTGGATATGGTAGTTATAGTGACCTGATGTGGAACTGTGTGTTGAAAAGAAGCTCTAAGATTTTGTCAGATTGCTAGCTTGATAGCTAAATTGTTTTATTCTATTACAATAAATACGTGGGAAAGACACAACAACATCATAACCCAATAAAAACACCTAATGTATCCCACAAAATATACCAATAAACCATGAACATTTTGGAAACTAATTACTACTGGTAATCTATACCAGGTACTAGAAGTATTGCTACATTTTAAAAAAGTTAATTTTTTACACATTGTTTGAGTTATGCCATTATGTGTCATTTTAACACGTGTATCACGTTTTGTATCAAAACAAATAAAAGGGACAACACAAGTTCTGTTAAAAGTTACAACTAATGTGTTGTTCCAATAATAACACAGATGTGTCTAGTTTGGGATAACACATACACTGTGTTGTCCCTAAAATAAAACAGATTCTGTTGTTTTGTTGAGTGTAAGTAAATAAGGAAAATAAAAAATAAGACATATAAGTGTGAACAGAACATATTGTTGCATTTCTTTTTATGATTTAATGAACCTGGAAAGATAATCAAAATTCCAGTGATAGGGAAACTTACATCATATCTCTGATTTAGCAATAAACAAAATACGTGTGTCTTTATAACAGGCGGCACAGCAGGAGAAACACCTGCTGCAGCGACGCCTGGAGGTACGAGACCTGGAGGCAATTCAGCGGGAAGCGGAATTACAGGCTGACATCACGGCGTTCCGGGAGCAGCTGGATCAAAAGCACGCTCAGAGTCGCGACCGGCGCCGTGAGGAGAGCGAGCAGCTCACCCAGCTGTCCAATCACAACCAAAAACTTGTTGAACAGCTGGCAGAGGTGATCAATCAGAAGTCAAAAACTAATACCACCCAAATAAAATGTCTTTTCAGAGGCATTCAGCTGTCATAGGCTAAATTTGTTTAGTGACGTTATGATAGAGGTGGAATAGAGGGTTGGAATGCAGAAAAGCGAGTTTAGGTATCTGTAACATTGTTGTCAGCAGTCCCAGAAAAGATGGATTTGGTCCAAACTTTCTCTCTCTCTCTTTCTTTCAGGCGGTGTCTTTAGAACACACTTTACGGACTGAACTTCGTACTTTAAGAGAAGAAATGGAGGATTCGAGTTTCAGCAAATCTATAAGCTCTGCTAGACTGGAAAGTCTGCAAGCAGAGGTATAAATAAGCCACGTAATGACTCAAACCAGATGGTCCAAATAGTAAAAGACCAATGTATCTACCATGCCAATTATATTTGAATTATTATATTGGGTTTCTTAATAGCCAATACCGAAATTGAGAAAGCAGTGTGGCCAATATGAGGCTGATAAAACACAAACACAAAATCGGAGATACTAAATAAACACTTATTATGCATAAGATTTATAAATATACCCTTTTTAAATAAGCTACTAATGCAAGACACGTACTGCCGATATGTTATTTTGAGGTACTGTTTAATTAAGACTTTGCTGAATTGAATAATTTTCATAATTTAAAGGGGGCCTTTAATGAAAATCTTGACTTTTTCCATGTTTAAGTGCTATAATTGGATCCCCGGTGTTTGTATCAACCTAAAAAATGTGTAAAAGATCAACCCAGTAACTTAGTTTTGGTAAACTAAGGTCATTGAAATTTGTTTCCCCTTGTGATGTCAGAAGGGGATAATACCGCCACTTAATCTGCACTATCCAACCACGGCACCACCCTTCACAGCAGAGATCAGCTCATTTGCATTTAAAAGGACACACCCAAAAATTACACATTTTTGCTCACACCTACAAAGTGGCAATTTTAACAAGTTATAATAAATTATCTATATGATATTTTGATTATAGAACTTTACATATGTATTTTGGGGACATCAAAGATTTATTTGACATCTTAAAAAAGTGTGCCCTTGCGAAATGTGCCCTATAAATGTTACATTGGCTTCACATCCAAGTGCCTTTTCATTATGAACAACAAATTTAAAGAACAGAAAGGTTTTTCGGGCGATTGAAATAATTTTTGCTAATTTTACCCATTCCTAAAATTTTGGTAAATTTACTGAATTGGTCCAAAACTGACATTTTCTGTTTTTAGACGTTTTGTAAATATTATACAAATTAGGTGTAAAAGTTAGCACATCTGCATTCTTCTTACTGGCCATTATTAACCTGTTTTCGTCCAAAGTCTGAGGCTACCATATTTTGCTAATGTAAATAACTTTAATTGGAAAAACTAACATAAATTGCTTAGTATTTGTCGTATTTTGGTTTTCTTTAAAGGGCACATATTATGCAAAATTTACTTTTACAAGGTGTTTGGACATAAATGCAATCCCCAAACCTAATCAGTCTCATTAGACATGCTGTTTTAATTCTCTTATCAATGTGATGTCACACTGATAAAGCCCCACCCATGGCCACTGAATGACAGTCCTATATTACCATAGTTTCCGTCCTCAGGAAGTTGTATGCTGTCCTCCATATCTTAATAGTGAGACACTATTGTTTAGACTGTATTCACAGGAATCAGACAGTGAGGGCTTTTAGTTAAAACAGATCTGTTTTAGTAAGGGAGTGAGGAGCAGTACACAAAAAACACACAAAAGCTTTTGCTCTCACCCAAATAGGTGTGTGACTTATATTACATGTTGTAAATGGGCATAATAAGTGTCCATCCCCACTTAGGAATGTTAAAAAGATGAAAAAAGCTCAGTAAACTTTATTTACATAATTAAATGCAAAAATACAGTGTTCCCCCATATATATCAACTAAAGCCCTTTTCACACAGACATTCCGTAAAATACACGGGAAAGGCACCCGGGATTTTTCCGGGATCCTTACATTTTTGTTCATTCACACTGCCACGATTACCCGGCATCTGATGGTCCCGGAAAGACACGTGATCTGTTGAAAGTCCCGTCCTCTCTTCTACGCAGCGTCTGAAGTTTGCATATTATATATTATTTCTCTCTCCAAGAACCACTAGTGTGCATTTTTGTTTATGATAAGATTATAAAGGAGCGTGTGACGTGCCGTTCTAATGCTGGTGAATGATCTCAGCTTCAGAGTGGATATTTGACGAGCTCCCTGATCTCTGCTTTATTACAGTTTTCAGACATTTCTCATCGTGATTTTTTATATGCATTTAAAACCCGCATTTTGAGGAGCTGAACGATATATCTTGTTGGGATGACGCGCGGGTATTTTCGTTTGATCTCCGTTTCAACGCAGTAAGTAATGAGCTAACTTACCTGATATCTGCTTCAGTCCAGTTTGCTGACATTTCTCATCGTGAATGTTGTAAATCCTTCATTTTAAAGAGTTGAACCAATTTCATGTTGCCATGACACGCATGTTGCCTCACTACGGCACGTGTGTCATTGTTTATGCGTCTCATTTATCATTTCCTGATAACTGCGTCAATATAGTTTGCAACATTTCTCGTGGTGAATGTTTATATGCATGTTATCTCTCGTTTTAAAGAGCTGAACCATAACTTTTGTTGCGATGATGCGCGCCTCCTCACTACAACACGCCCATTACGGCATTCTTTCGGCTTCTTGTTCACACAGAGGGTTATCCGTGTATCTGACTAGGTCCTCTTTCCGGCAACGATCCCAGAAGATTAACGCGATGAGTTTGTGTTCACACAGACGCTTGTCTGGCAATTTTACGGGTATTTTCTGGGACCAAAGGTCTGTGTGAATGGGGTTTAAACATGAGCATTGGCCTACATACAGTATAGTGATCAACCGCAACACTGGACAATATCCTATAAGGAAAACTTCAGCATTTGTGTTGAAATATGTTGAATAACATTTGTTTGCTTTTGATTTCCCAATTACAGAACACGGTTTTAAAAGAGCGATGTGCTCATTTAGACGACCGGCTGAAATCAACTCAAGAAGACAATGACCGTCTGAGATCTGAGAGGGATGGATTAAGAGAGAGAGTGATGGATCTACAGACCAGCCTGAAGGATAAAGAAACTGAGGTGATTATGATCTGTTA
The DNA here is from genome assembly GCF_027580225.2 of Misgurnus anguillicaudatus. Classification (NCBI taxonomy): domain Eukaryota; kingdom Metazoa; phylum Chordata; class Actinopteri; order Cypriniformes; family Cobitidae; genus Misgurnus; species Misgurnus anguillicaudatus. The sequence continues at coordinate 3,968,445 of NC_073358.2, read as the reverse complement.
ATGTGACTGGGGAGGGAAGGGATCTGTTGGTAGGTAGGATATATTCTGTGTGATATTTAAATGCAACACACACATTTCAAATTCAGACCATACAGTACATTCTACGTAAGAACAGATTGATGAGACTATTTCCATCTGAATGTTTAGTAACACGGTCAAGATCGGAACATGCGTGGATTCAGTAAATCTACATTAAACACATGCATGTTACACCTCAACGCACCTGCTTGCATGCTGTTTGTATTTGCATGTAATGAATAAAGCTTACATGAGCTGCGGTATAATCGGTGTTGCATGTGCTCTTGGGGACGCGGGTTTGAATCCGGCCTATTATGACTTGATCTCGTTCAACTTCTCACTTGAATTTTTTGTATACTAACACTAACCATAATAATAAAATGAACCATTATATAACTTATAACATCACCTGTTGGGATTCGTAATGTTTAAGAACAGTATAGGATAAGCTGTGTCATCCCGATTTTTTGTGACATGACCACATGGGCCCATCATATGCAGGTGCATTTAAATGACAGAATGATAGCTGAAATAACATAACTCTACACACATCAGAGGTTTTGCGTACACTGCAAAATCCCCTGTGTTAAATGAACACTTCTGGGTGTTTAAAAAGTAACACTGAAGCAGTGCAATCTATAACTTTATCCTCTCTATCACCATCTCTTACTTGTGGAGTTATTTATTAACTTAGGTTTAGATGTTGGCTGTTTCATTTAAAGTCGATTATGGTGATTAATGTTTGTTTTAGTTAGACTTTTCAGTGTAACACAATTCTTCAGAATATAAAACTTCTATGAGAGTGCTGGGTATCACATTATTGACAGAAAAAGATGCTTCTGATACGTGTGCAAACGCTAAATTAATAATTACATTTTCTTGATGATGATGATGATGATGATATTTAGACTTATGTACGAACCACCAACAAAGAATTGCACTATAGTCTTTCTTTTCCATAACAAAAAAGTTTTTCCAAACACAAAGTTATAAGAGTTAGAAAAAACTAACAAGCTAAGAGTCACGTCCAACTAGAACAAACACTGAACACCATGGTCGTGACTGAATGAACCAGCCAACATCTAAACTCAAGTTAAGAAAATGGATCTACTAGTAAGATGTTAAATGCAATTTAAGGTTTCAAACAGAGATGGTGATGAAGAAAGTTACAGATTGCAGCAGTGTTCATTTAGGGATTTTGCTTTGGACATGCTGCAAATCCAGAATATGTTATCTCGCATACTATTTAGGATTGATAGGTATGCCAAATAAATTGTATGCCAATTGGGAATTTAGGATGCAGTCTTTGTTTCATGGCACAGCTTTGAATGCTGGTCAGGCTTTATAGAGCTCAGACTGAGAGCATCCACACTTGTAGAGATTCAGTCCAGCTGTCTCTGGCTCTTTCACAGCTGGAACAGGAGCACAGCATAGTGTTTCAGCTGCGCACAGTCAACCGTACTCTGCAGCAAAAGGTTGAAGCTTTGGGAGAAGAAGCCAGTCTGGGGGAGCCTACCTGTTTCCCTTTGTCACTTCAAAGTGAGATCCAGCAGTCTCAGGTAGCTCTTATCCTTACTCGTGCTGGATGCTAGAAGTCACTGCTGCTTAGTCAAGGGACTAATTTGCCTAGGTGTGCATGCTTACAATAAGTTAAAATAATAGTTCACATGAATATTTTGCACACTCGCACTCATGCCATTAGAGATATGTATTCATTTTTTCATTTTTTTTTCAGTTGACGAACCAATTATTTTATATTAAAATGCCACAATTTTATTTTCATACGTAGGGCACAGAATTTTTATTGAATGAAGCTCTAAGCTTATACATCCATCATTAAAGCAATTTAAATGACTTCAGGGGGTTAATATATGATACGAGAGAACTTAACCATCATATTAGCAGAAACTTTTAAAAGAGGACACTTGATTTGACCTTGATCGAGGGTGAGAGGTACACAAACACGCAGACAGTAGCTGCGTTTCCATTACCCTTCAAATTGCGCAAATTGAAGTAGCGAAATGAAAATGCGCCCAGTTGAAACACAGCAATTTCTCAAAACGTTTTAATGCCAGGGTGAGGTGGTTTTTCAGGCAATTTGAACAAATATATCGCAAAACTGCAATGGAAACATTTACAGGTCACCTGACAGGCGTAAAAATCACATGATTATTCATTACATATGGCGTGGTATGTTTGTTTGGTGGACAAGACAGAGGAGTGCTGCGTCCGAAACCGCCTACTACATACTATATAGTACGCGAAAAGCAGTAGGCGAGGCGAGTAGTATGTCCGAATACATAGTATTCGAAAAACAGTATGCGAAAAGTACCCGGATGACCTACTACTTCCGGTTAGATTTTGCAGCGTGCATACGATGGACGCTTCACTATCCCATGATGCCCCGGACGAGGAGTTATCCAACGAAGAAGAAGAGGCACGCGGCTGTTTTCGCGCTGAAATGACACGACGTGATGACGACGTATGTCACGTGATGTAACAACATGGCGGATGTAGTACAACCGAATCTCATTCATACTACCAGGATTCATACTATACAGTACCTACTGTTTTAACGCCAAGTAAGCAGGTACTTCATCTAATTCAGTACCTACTATACAGTATGCGGTTTCGGACGCAGCCGAGGTGTGGTCATCTTTATGTGGGATCACAAGAACCGACAAGTGCATGACATCAAAATATCGCAAGTGCGATTTGGGAGTCGATTGGTTTTTGAGTCGCCTACGTGGTATTTTGATGTCATACGCATGTTGGACTGCACGGCGCCGTATGAGGCCGAACACACCCGCCGTCATGGTTTTTGTAATGAATTACGTTCAAACTTACGTTTTAGTCGCATAACATCGGTTAATGGAAATGTCGTCATTTCGCAAGAGTTTTTTGTCAACATTTAGAAAATAACGCAAGTTTTGCGCAAAACTTTAATGAAAATGCAGCTACTGAGTAAGTGCAATCCCCAGTTGTTCCAAGCAATGTAAACTTCTGTCACCATAATGGAAGGCCCGCCTCTCCCCTCATTTATTGGACAATGGAAAAAACGCGCTGTTGGGCCCTTTTCTTTTAAACTTTTTTTAAACTTCAGGCGCTCAGCGCGCTCCTGCAAAAATGCACGGTGCGGCAGGCGGCAAAAATGCGAGCTGTTCAGCCCGCATAAACAGCCCGCATAATGCTCACATGCGTTCTGTGTTATCCGCCCCTAATCCCAAGTCAAAGATTGAAATTAAAGTGAAATCAATTATTAAAATCAGTTCGATTGAGGCTTTAGCCTGGCAGGGTCACATACTATAACTTTTCTAAAATTGGCTCATTGGCATGTCTTGTGATAAACTATCATATAACAACTAGTCACCAGACATGCAAGAATAAATGAGATTGGAAGTTATTGACATGCGTTTTATGTCAAATTAATCATGTTTCTCTTTAAATACATCTGAGATGGCATGAGGGTGAGGAAATGTTCATTTTTGGGTGAATTATTCTTTTATAAATGGCTTTATTCTAATCTTTTCGTTACTAAGGCAGTGTACATATTTATTATTCCTCTTTTGAGTGCTTAATCCTGTTCTGTTTAGTTATTCTACAGTAATGACAACCTTATTTACAATACATCTATAAAGTATGTACAGAATAGAACCAAATATCACATTTGAAATGTCTTTCTCCTCATATGAAAGACAGAGACAGAGATATATGTGGTTAATACCACCAAACTTTGGTGTCTGAGTAAGTCAGGTCTCAATGTTTTCCATGCATTTAAGCTGAACACACTGAAAACACTGGTTGAGTATTTGACAAATAGGAATCAGTGAGATGTGTTATGAAAGTGTGGAAAGAACAGCAAACTGGACCTGCAACCTACAGCAAAAATAAAAATTTGATTTATGGTCATTTTGGTAAACTCTTGAATTTTCCCTCTGTATCTTTGCAATGCACCATCCACACTAATAAATGACTTAAAAGGTGCAGTACATTTTAGGAGGAAAGAAATGCAATAAACACCTTAAATAACAATCAGATATGTTTTTATTACCTACGAATGAGCTGTTTTTATCTACATACAGCACGGATCCCCTTACATGGAAGTCGCCATTTTGCACCGCCATGCTTCTACAGTAGCCCTAAATGGACAAACTGCTCTAAAGAAGCATGTTTCTTGTCCTGTGGTGGGTATCGTAGCTTCTCTGTGTGTTTCGAAAGGGAGGGGTTGCTCTGGACTGAGCCGTTGGTTGCAATTCGCAATCTTACTCCAAGATGGCGCTAAAATCTACACACAGCACCTTTAACATAAAATAACATCTTTTTGACGTCTTTTAAACAAATTGCTGGACGATAAAATATTTCTACATACTTTTAACACTTGATAACAACAAACAGCTTTGTTGGCATCTGTATTTATTCTTTACATCTGTCAATGGTTGCTGTCAATGGTTGCATTTAAAAAACGTGTGTGTCTATGATCCATAAGTGTTACATAAATGTGATCCTGGAGCACAAAACATAAGGGTCATAAGGGTCATGTTTTTATTGAGATTTATACGTTTTTTTTGTACCCATGTTGGGTAAATATTGGACAGAACACACGCTGGATTAAAATTGATCCATTTTTAACCCCAACTGCTGGGTTATTACAACCCATGGCTGCATAACAACAAACCAACATTGGGTCATTTTTAACCCAGCATTGTGTTTTGTTCAATATTTACCCAACATGGGTCAAAAATAACCCAGCCATTTTTGTGTGTTGAATAATAATAAATAAACTAAATAAATAAATAATATGTATGGTTTGTTAGGATAGGACAACACTGCAAAAGGTGACTTTTTTACTTACTATCTTTGTCTTGTTTTCAGTAGAAATATTTAAAAATAATTTTTTGTGCTTAAAACAAGCAAAAAATCTGCCAATGGAATAAGACATTTTTTGCTGAATTTTTGCTTTGAAACCTTGTATTAAGTAAATTCAAGAAAAAAAGTCTTATTCCATTTATTTTTTTATTTTTTTGCTTGTTTTAAGCACAAATTCACTTAAATTTCATATGTTTTGTCTAAAAACTAGACACATTTTCTTAGGTCATTTGCTCATCAAGAAAATACAGCTTTATTAAAATTTTTTAGATATTTCTACTGAAAACAAGACAAAAATACTAAGAAAGTTTTTTTTTTTGCAGTGAATATTTGGCTGAGATGCAACTAGATGCAAAAATCTAAATATTGAGATAATCTCCTTTTAAAGTGGTTCAAATGAAGTCCTTAACAACACATATTTCTAATGATAAATACATGTTCAATATATCTTCATGGAATATCTTCATGGAACATGATCTTTACTTAATATCCTAATGATTTTTGGCATAAAAAAAGCAAAATTTTTACTCATACACTGTATTTTTGGCTATTGCTTCAAATATACTCGTGCTACTTATGACTGGTTTGGTGGTCCAGGGTCACAAATGTGCTTGTTTCTTTCTGTCACGTTTTGAAATGTCAATGAACAGTTTTCACTCAGTTTTGTTGTATTTCAATCTTCGACAGGCCAAAGAAACCATCTTGGCCCATTCGGCCATTTTACAAGTCAAAGAAGAAGAGATCCAGAGGTTGCAGGAGGAGGTTAGGCCTTATTTCATAACATGTGACATCACAACAACACGTGTATAGAGTGTCTATATCTAACACTTTGTTCAATCACCAGATACAGGCCAAAGAAACTGAATTAGAGGAGCTGAGGGAGGAGACCAAGCTGTTTCGTAACAATCCTGGTAAACCTACGTACAGGTGAGAACTGGATCAAGGTGCAGCTTGTTGTATTCAATGAAAGGTGTGGTTTTGTTCTTTGTGTGTTTTGTTGAAGTGATAATCGGCTGATTTGTCAAAGACGGAAGGGCACGTTTTGTACGAAAGACTGGAATGTGACATTCATTGTTACAAACAAACACAGATTTATTTACATTCCTATTTTGTTATTAATGCAGTGCCTTGGAGGAGGAGATCATTTTGGCTCGGCAAGAACGAGATGCACTTAACCAGCAACTTCTCAACACCATCAAACACAAGGTGGCACTGTCACAGGAAGTCGAGTCTTGGCAGGTTGGTATTGTTTTGACATACAGTATATAAATTATGTTTTGTTAGTAAAGAATTATAAGTTTTTATAGCTGTTGTACTTGGGATAGCGATTTAAATAAACCCATAACAATAAGTATTACATTTGGCTGGTAGAGATAAAAATACAAAAGCTGTCACTGGGATGGTACCCTTTAAAAATGTCCATATATGTGCTTTTGAGGTACTTATATGCATAATTTACATACAAAGGTACGTAATTTTTAAGTGTCAGTGTAGAGACCAGAATAAACTTTGGGTTGGGCTGTTCCAGAAATCAACCACATAGCAATCCGCTAGCAGTCAGCAGTGTTGTTAAGTTTTGCATGGGGACGCACCTCTCACATCATCTTGGAAAAAATGCCTGGTCTTTTCCTTAAATTGACTTGCAAATTTGTGCCGTAGGAGGACATGCGTCTGGTGATCTGCCATCAGGTTCAACTTCAGCAGCAAGAGAGGGAAAAGGAAAAGGACATGGAAGAGCGAGGTTTTCAGAGAGGCTCTCGAACCACCAGGTCTCTGCGGTTACGTGGGGAAGATGGAAGGAAAAGCTTTTTTTCTTCACTATTTGGGGGAGATTAATTGGAGGACAATAAAGGAAGTTATAGTTGATTGCATAATATTAAAAAGCTGTGTATTTTTGATTCAGCATTGTAAATAATTTACAGAATCACCCAGTTGTGTAAATAGAAATCAATTAATGTACTCTACTTTGGCATTATTGCACATTGATGTTGATCGCTATTTATTTTCGGTGCAAACTTACAAGGCATCAATTTAAATAAATATATAGCATGTGTGTGTGTTTTGACTCTTTTATAGATGGTGTATATAATTTTATCTTTAAATTAAAATACATTTTTATACTGTGTTTACACCAACCGCGTTTGAGGCATCAAAATCGCGTCTACCGTGCCTAGTTTGCAGCTTGAACAGTATGAATGCATTCAAAGGCAAAATCTGCTTCTTGTGGGAGGGCCAAGTGCTATGCGGTTGTCTGTTTGCAAGATGGCTGATGTTGTGCATTTATCAAGAGAGTTACCGGTTTGTATTTGGTCACCTTACTATACTGGGATAATAGTTAAAAAAAGGCGGAAATGCCGCTGGTCGATAAACATCACTCTCATCACTGACACTCTTCCAAGCGAGGTCCTTTTTATTCCTGTCTCTATAGAAATAAGAACTTGTGTTGTATAGCTCCGGGTTACTGCTCACAGACAATATCAATCGTTCCTTCATATTGAATGAGTGACTCAGGGCGGGGGCTGCCTCCACAGCAGCAAGCAGGCTCCTGATTGGTTAACGCGACACGAAAATCCGCCAAAGTTAAAATTTTTCAACTCGGGCATCAGACGCAAATTTGCGTCAAACGCAAAATGCACCATTTGTGAGTACCACGCCAGGCGCTCAATTCGCGCGAACTAGATGCACAAATGAGGTGGAATCGCGTCTACTGCGCCGCGCTAAACACCTCATTCGCGTTGTGAGACCTCCAGATGCGCGTCAACGCGTCTTAACATTGACTTAACATTGAAATCACTCGCACTTGACGCCTCTACCACGGCTGATGTGAACGCAACATTACAGGCGGCTTTCATTAAGGAATAAATCTGTAGTAAACAAACATGTAATGAAAACCTCTACAATTTGATTTTTACACATGTGACCCTGTCTGTAAAATCCAGGTTAAAGGGGTCTTAAACTACTCTTCTTCTAGGGCCAGATTTTAAAAATGTAAATATGATGCAGGCGAAACTATCCTCCGATTTATATATATTATTTTGGTAACACTTTACAATAAGGGTTCATTAGTTAACTACATAAGTTAACATGAACGAATAATGAACTGTATATATAAATATAATGCTTATATAGCATTTATTAATCTTTGTTAATGTTAATTTTCAACAATTACTAGTATTTTATTAAAATCTTGTTAACGTTAGTTAATGCACTGTGAACTAACATGAATAAACAATTAAAAGCTTATTTTTATTAACTAACAATAACAAAGATTAATAAATACTGTAACAAATGTATTGCCCATTTTATGCAATTGGTTTAAATTTCAAGTAAAACTTACTTTTTATCTCAAAATTATGAATTTTAAGGTCATAATTATGACTTTTTATCAAATAATGTCATAACTTCAACTTTTTATCTCTTAAGTCATACACTGAAAAAAAAGATTCATTCAATTTACTAATTTTTTGGGGTAGGTGGTTGCAGTCAATTTATTTAAGCTACATTTAAACAAAAGTTTTTTGTTTTATTTTGTATTTAAATTTTTTTTGTTTAAATGTAGCTTAAATAGATTGATTGCAACCACTTACCTTAAAAAAAATGAGTAAATTGAATGAATCATTTTTTTCAGTGTAATTTCGACTTTTACCAGAACATGATTTTTTTCTTATGTGGCGGAAATGGGCTTCCATAAGTGTTACTAATAAAGTTCAACAAAAAAGAATGAATTATTGTCACCTTGCACACAGTGTTTTGATTGGAACAAACTAACAAACTTTTTTTTATGCATCCAAAGCTTAAATCGGATCCGAAAATTATGCACTCACAGATCGTTGGCCCCCATGCAACCCCTTTTTGACTCTCCTCTTGGTGTATTGGCCATCATTTGTCGTGTACAGTGGAAAGGCAAATTTAAAGTAACCACGCTAATTTTAAATCGGGCAAAGATGACCGGCGGGCTGGATAAAGATGATTGGGGGCCCGCAAGTTGACTGCCCCTGTCTTAGAGTCTAATTATGAGTTTAGGATTTCACATTAATTTCAATCTCTGACAGTATTAAAGATATCAAGGTTAAATTTTCACAGAATGTTCTTTACATTGTGTACGATGAAACAAAACAAAAACTGATGTTGGCTGGATTTTTACAGGCAGCGTCATAAATCACACAGTTTTTGTACTCTAACCTCACTACCCATAAGCAAAGCACCTACAATGAGTAAAGAATAATTGACAACGGGAAAGTTGAATTATTTGAAAATAATGCACACCCAAGGTTTTACCCGAAATTATTTTCAAATAATTCAAAGGACTGGAGTCAATTATTCCACGGTTACCACAGACATTGCTTTGGTGGTTAATTTAAGACATTTGACACATTAGGTGTGAATTTATCTATAAATAATGCATAGTTGTGTAACATTCCTCAACCACAATAATTCAGAATAAAGCATTTAACAGCTCATGATAAACAGTTTAATAATGCATCTATATAAAAACAAAGTGTTTTACAGATAACATCATATGCATGTACATAAACATTTTCACATACATACAGGAAAGGAGATGACATAAAAAATTAGCAGTACATGTTTAATAAATTTAGTGCACTTCAAGATGCAAGTTGCAAGCAAACACAGTACCCTACACTAGTGATGTCATTACAATCCTTAAATCAGATGTCTGCCATCCGACTTAATTCACCTATGTGCCTGCTGCGTTAGGCAGCACTACATGCAATCCAATTTATGTTATACTGATTACAAGATTTAAATACTTCACAATTTGGGTTTACATTATGCATTTGTATCACACTTTTATCCAAAGCAACTTAAAGTGCATAACATGCATATAAAGATACAGTTGTCGTTTTACATTACATGATATTAGTATGGCCTCATTTCTCAGTAAACAACAGACAAAAATAAATGTAAGGTTTGACAATATCCCTGTCAAATGCATTTTTTCCTTGTCTGAAGGAAATGACTACAGTCCAAACCAAAAAAGACTAAATTACCAGTGTCAGACACTAAAAACATTTGTATTAGTAATATACCCGACCTTGCCTGTATGTTCATACGTGTATGCATCAGTATATAGGTTACACACACAAAGTATGAGCAAGCACAGTTTTATTACTGATACTTAAATATGATATTCAATAGAGTAGACGAGTAGCCGCAGTAAATTGGCAAACTTCCAGGTCAATCTGATATTAAGCTGCTTCATGTAGCACCCAGAGTCTGTCATCAAAGTGTCTGGCATATACAGTTAATAATACTGGATTTTATAATACAACAAGATCCAAAGATATGTAAAAAAATAAAACACAGCTAACTCAAGTATCTGGAAAAAAATGGAGTGTCCCTTTAAAGAAATATTAACATTTTTATAAAAATATGCAGATAATTTATTCACCCCCATGTCATCCAAGATGTTCATGTCTTTCTTTCTTTGTTTAGTCGAGAAGAAATTAAGTTTTCCGAGGAAAACACACCAGTATTTTTATCACCAGTACTTTTAAACTACAACTTCTCGTCTTGAACTAGCAAACTAAAAAAACTAAACTAAAAAAACAAAACAAAACAAAAAACTTTTGTTTAAATGTAGCTTAAATACATTGATTGCAACCACTTACCTTAAAAAATTAGTAAATTAAATGAATCATTTTATTCAGTGTATGTAAGGCACATCACACCCCACTAAACACAGGACGTCGGATAGACATGCAGATCATGTCTATATTGGGTCCGTCGGTCCATGACCAATTCTGGACATCTATTCGACGTCCAAACTAGGTCCACTATTTGGACGTCCAACCATGACCCTACTTGGGCGTCATATTTACGGGCAACATTTGACGTTTGAACTGAGTAATTTTTTGGACGTCATTTGGACATCTATGACAGGCCTATGTCTATGTTACATGATTAGGCCTATAAAAATGTGTTTATTTACAAATTTCAGCATTATTGTACCAACATGATTAATACATACGAATAGCCTATTTTTACAGTACTGTTTTTTCTGCTTTCTTGAATTACATACAAATTCATCTAAATCAGTGGTTTTCAAACTGGGGGCCGGGGATGGTGCCAGGGGGCCCCCAGTTTTATGACATTTTATAAAATACATTCATGAATTCTGTGTAATTAAACCTAAAAAATAATAAGACAACTAACCAACAGCACTACTAGGTATAATTTTATATGTTTTGATTAATTAAAATATTACATTTTAAAACTGTTTTTGTCATAAATTTTCTTTCGGGGGGCCGCACGCTGACAAAGTTTGGGAACCACTGATCTAAATGTACAATTAAAAATCTGTAATTAAATGTGTAGTTCGTTATATTAAAAGTATATGACCATACTAACAATTTAACATGAAAATATTTTCACATATTCTCATAATGTTGAGTTCATGGTATGAATGCAATAAGTGTGCCTTATATACAATGTGAAGCTAATGCAAGACGAGAAGTTGTGGTTTAAAGTACACTGAAAAACATGATTCATTCAATTTACTAATTTTTTTAAGGTAAGTGGTTGCAATCAATTTATTTAAGCCAGTGGTTCTCAAACTTTTTCAGCGTGTGGCCCCCCTTGTATATGGTGGCCCCCCTTCGCGGCCCCCCAAATTTTTTTATAACAAATTTGTTCTAAAACATAACATTTAATTAGACAAAACATATTAAATTATACAAAGTAGTGCTGTTGGTTAGTAGCCTTTTTTTTTAGGTTTAATTACACAGAATTCATAATAAATTAATGTGTTTTATGAAATGTCATAAAACTGGGGCCCCCCTGGCACCATCTTGCGGCCCCCCGTTTGAGAACCACTGATTTAAGCTACATTAAAAGTACATTTAAAGCTACATTTAAGTTTTTTGTTTTGTTTTTCAATTTTTTTCAAAATGTAGCTTAAATAAATTGATTGCGACCACTTACCTTAAAAAATTTAGTGAATTGAACATATTTTTGGCGAAAATGACAATTGTTTCGCTAGATAAGACCCTTATGCCTCGGTTGGGATCGCCCAGAGCTGTTTAAAGCTGCATTAAAACTTCCACTAAAGTCAACTATATGGAGAAAAATCCTGGAATGTTCTCCCCAAAAAACTCAACTTCCTCTCGACTCAACAAAGAACGACATAAACATCCTGAATGACATGGGGGTGAGTAAATATCGGAATTTTTTATAAAAGTGGCGTAATCCTTTAAGGAACCATACAGTCAAAAATGGTTCTTCTTTGCCCTCATGTAGCATTTTTATTTTTAAGAGCACTTCAAGGGTTGACTTGACTGGTTCACCTCAAGTCCTTGGATCAGGCCTCGGCTCATAGCCATCACCTGTGAAAAAATCATCCCACGAGACATTGTCTTCTTCACCAGACGCCACACTTTCATGGCTATTGTCAGACAGTAGAGAAGACACCTCACACTGTCTCTCTGATAGACAATCTCTATCCAGCATTATATTCACAGTGCTTATGTGTGGTGTTTCAGATTCAGTAAACGGTAAAAGGTTTGAGGTAGGACATAGGCTCCTGACAGTGGCTCCTGAATGCATATAACCATTGCCAATTTCAGATATGTTTTCTTCACTCACATCCATATTAGCAGCTTCCTTGTAGTTTAATAAACATGGATTCAATGTTTCGGCATCCTCATAAGGTTTTGGTTGGTGAACAACAGCTTTTTGCTCATCGACGGATGATAGATTAAGAATAACATTTGTAGACTTCCTCGGATGATATAACAGAGTATTGTCCTCCTCAGATGCAGAAACACAGTCCTCGGTGCTTGTGAGATCATTCGACTTAGTCTGTGTAATTTGATGGAGATTCTCCAGACCAAATTTTAGGACTCTTTTAGTTCCTGGGATGACACGCTGCAAAAGACATGTGAATGATAACTGAAAACTATGAAACAATTATAGGTTATTATATATAATTTACACTCGCGGTGAAAAGTTTAAACACACTTTACATTTTATTTTAGTACAAGTAATGAATTCCTTTAAGGCAGGGTTTCCCAAAAGAATCGCAGGGGGTTTCGTGAGTTGAATTGAAAAAGCCCATGATATACTCACCTTCAAGCAATCTGAGATACATATGTCCATCATCTTTCGGACGAACACATGTAGAGTTATTTTAGTAAATGTACTTGCTTTTTCAAGCTTATAATGGCAGAAAATAGGGATCAGAGAACAACTTTTGACTTTCAAAAAAAATTCATCCATCCTTAACAAAAGTGAGGGGTTAATAAAGGTCTTCTGCAGGTAATCGATGCAATTTTGTAAGACAAAATATCCATATTTTAAACTTTAAAAACTGTAATAACTATTGAAGAGAGTCACTGCGCAAAGTACCCATGGTGACCGTGTGGATTACTTCTGTAAAAGATGAATGCACTTTTCTGGAGTTTAAAGACAGAAGTTGTTCCCTGATCCCTGTTCTCTACCCCTAAAAAAACCTGCAAGAGCAAGAACTAAAATAACTCCAAATGTGTTGTGTTCGTCTAAAGATGATTATAAAACGGCTCGTTCTGGTTCTTCATTCTGATTGGTTGAAACGCATTCTAAGCCGTGATAAAATACCCCGGTAAACCCACGGTTCAGACTGCATCACAAGTATCACTGCGCAACTGTTGTTGCGTACTGATTTATGAAAATAAACACCACAGTCTTAAATTTTTCTACCTTTGCACAATTATGGCGATATCCAGATAAATGTCAATAAATATTGTTGAGTCATTTCGTCAATAAAGAGAAAACGTTATCTGAGTTGTTTTTGTCTTATTGATATTTCCGCTATTATCCACTAGATGGCAATCTTACCCAACTTAAACACTGATGCATTCACTCGACACAACAGCGTTGTGGTGGATTTAGCGTGTAAGTTTTGATGGCTCTGAATCTGATCTCTTACAAAAGTTCTTCACAAAAATGGAATTATCTCCGCTTTTAGTTGAAAATTTGAGAGGTGATAACTGATAAGAGAACAAATGAAGGTAGGATGAAACTTTTTTGTTGTTGTTGTTTGAAAGCGGATGGTCTGTTCTTTTATTTGATATTTTATGTTTATTTAAAGAAGATCATTTCTGTAAAGCATTAAACTAAAACTGGGTAGCACGCTGACGGGGAAAGAGTTCAGCATGCTTCCAAGCATATTTGATCATCACTTCAACAGTTGCACGATATAAATGTTAATGTATAAATTAAATTAGATGAATGTTGATTTATAAAATAAACACCACAGTCTTAAATCATATTTTCATTGTGTCTTTGCTGCGTCTGTGTTGGTTGGGAACTGCGCTCTGTTGCAGCCACACTTGATTCTGAGGAACTACTTTGTTTGGCGGAAGAGTAATATTTGTACTAATATAATTACAAATTATTTGGGTTTTATTTTATAAAATCCCGCTAACGTTATGCATATGATGTAACCATTTTATAAACGCAATAAACCCCGCAAAGCAGCGGGCTACCAGTGCACTCCACAACAGCCAAGGGGGTTTAGGCACTCCGCTTCGTGTCGTGCCTAACAACGCCCCTTAGCTGTTACAAAATGCACTATTAACCCACTGCTTCTTGGGGTTTATTGCTTTATAGACACATGTATGTCAGATTGCTTTAAGGTGAATAAATCATGGGGTAATTTTGATATATGGCTGCAGTGTTTCCCAAGCTGGGGTTCGCAAACCTCTGGTGGTTCGCAAGGGAATTGCAGGGGGTTTGTGAGTTGATGAAAAACAATTAAATCAAAAAATGTAAACAAATAATTTTAAAATTAAAAAAGCTAAACAAAACTCTTACTAACAAAAAAATATATTTTGTATATTATACAGTGTGTACATTTTTTACCAGATGATGGTCCAATAACAGCTAATAATAACAATATTTATGTAAAAAAAAAACTACTGATAATTTTTTTTAAATGGATGTGATATTAAAGGTGCCACAGAATGCATTAAAGTAATCTGTTAAATTGTTCTCCGATATCTACATAGAATGTATGTGAATTTGGTAAGTGCAAAAATACCTAGAGACGGTTTTACATTTACAACCATAGGATTTGCCCTTGAAGAATGAAATGGTCTATTATTACCTTATTTGAAAGGGTCATGAATAATAATGTTGAGCTCTGCTCTGATTGGCTGTTTCACAGAGCAGCTCCTTCAGTAGCTTTGGGTGTGTGTATACAGAACTTATTTTTGAGTCTGTATCAGATTTTGATGAATAATCAATTGTTTAGAGATTCTTAATGGACATTTCTGAGTGGTAAGTTTGTGTTTTTTTCAATATGGACCTGCCAAATTAACTGTAACGTCAAACTTCAGCCTAAATGCTAGCATATAACATTATCTAGCATATAGCGCTAACTCAGCAGTCACAACTTTGTTTTTAGCATTGTAACAACATTGTACTTAATTTAATGTTGGGGCGTGTTATGTTGAGATTGGCCTGTTTTCCAGCGCCATCATGCACAAGGTTTATATTAGAAGAAGGAAACAAACACGTTTGAGGCTCACAATATGTCATTATCATGTAAAAAGCTCATATTACTTATCTATGTCTAGATAAATACAGTTTTACATTCTACAGCACCTTTAAATTACTTAAATATGAACAAAAATGTCAGGGGGTACTTCAAGTCAATAATTTAGGCCAAGGGGGTTCGGCCGACAAAAAAGTTAAAACCCTGCTAAGTAAAAGGAAATATGCGTAATGGACAATGATACTTAAGTATATACATACCAAAGCTTCTGGAATCCGGAGATCCTTTATTATATATTTATATCTATATCTCTTGTAAACACAAAGACAACTCAAAGTAACTGCAATAAAGAACACTACAGTCACAATGTACACCAATCCACCTGAGGAGCGTTCAGAAGAGTCTGTGAGTACATGGAGATTATTAGGATTTTGAAAGAAAGAAAAGTTACAATGCAAATAAATGTTTATATAAAAGAAGTTTTTTTTTTGTTTTTAGCGGCATCTAGTGGTGAGACCCTAAAATGCAACCATTGTCTCATGCTGCGTTAACACCAGCCATGGTAGAGACATCAAGCGCGAGTGATTTCAATGTTAAATCAATGTGAAGACGCGTTGACGCGTGTCTGGAGGTCTCGAGGCGTGAATGAGGCGTTTAGCGGGGCGCGGTGGACGCAATTTCGCCTCATTCGTGCGTCTAGTTCGCGGGCCTGCCGCGGTACGCGCGAATGGTGCTTTTTCTGCATTTTGCGTTTGATGCGAATTTGCGGCCGAGGCCCAAGTTGAAAAATTTATACTTTGGCGGATTTTTGGGCCATGTTTGTTTGTTTGTTTGTTTGTTTGTTTGTTTGTTTTTTATTATTTATATAGCACACATAATACAACAGAAGTTGCCCAAGGTGCTTCACAAACGACAAGCTAAAACACTTAAAAAAACATAGATACAAACAATGCAGTTTAAGAAAACATAAACAAACAAGAGACAACATAAAAACAAGAGACAACAACAGATTTTCACACTTTCACACAATGACCAAGTCGCTTCCGACTGGCCCCCATGCTACCTCTAATAAATGTGTCTTCAACAGTGACTTAAACACAGCCAGCGACTTTACTGACCTAATCATGTAGGGGAGTTCATTCCACAATATGGGACCAACTCGAGAAAACGCTCTGTCACCTTTTCGTTTTGAATTTGTTCTTACAGTCACCAAGACTGTTAACCAATCAGGAGCCTGCTTGCTGCTGTGCCGGCAGCCCCGCCCGGAGTCACTCATTCAACATGAAGTAACACTTGATATTGTCCATGAGCATTCACCCGGAGCTATACGACACCAGTTCTTATTTCTATAGAGGCAGGAATAAAAAGGAATTCGCATGGAAGAGTGTCCGTGGGGACATCAGGCAACCTGGTAAGTTGTAAATACACATTTCACTTTTGAGTCACGTGACATTTATTGACCTGCGACATTCCTGACGTTTTTAAACTATTTTCCCCCTATAGTAAGATGACCAAATACAAAACGGTAATCAACATCAGCCATCTTGCAAACAGACAACCGCATAGCACTTGCCCCTCCCACAAGAAGCGGATTTCGCCTCTGACGCCCGTCAAATGCTTGCTTTAACTGCACGTCGTCTTCGCTCTAGACGTGCAAATGCATTCAAACTGTTTGAGTGGAAAACTAGGCGCGGTAGACGTGATTTTGACGCGTCTAGTGTAAACGCAGCTAAAGTGGACATCTCACTCCTTCCTTTCAAAACGCATAAAGAAACTACGCTAGCCGCCACAGGACAAACACATCCTCGTTTGAGACAATTTAGTGACAAAATGCGCTCTATAAAACAGTTTGTCCATTTAGGGCTACTGTAGAAAGATGACGGCGCAAAATGGGGAAGAGGATCCGCAATGTATAGCCCTGTCCCAAATGGCACATTCCGAACTTATGGACTTCCTCAGAGTCCACACTTTGATGACATCATGTAGTGCAGATCTTAGAGACCCTTGACGCGAGTCCACTAGGGCGCACCGAAGTCGAATTTTGGGACAGACTCGAGCGTCACCTTGGAAATAGGAAGAGAAGTTGCCCATCAGTGTGAACTCCTCCCATCCATCATCGGATTTGTCTGATTGCTCGCAATTACTTCTGGGTTGGTAAAGTGCGCAAAGCCTGCAGCAGTGCGGGCTTCGCTGAAAACTGCATCAAGGGTGCAAAGGGGGCGCTGATGAGCACACTCCGGAGCGTAAAAATTACCCTACTACGGACTCATAGACTAAGCAAGCACGCGCAATTTACGGCAACGAGACCGAAAGTCCACATGAAGTGCGCCATTAGAGACAGGGTCTCTGTATATAAAAACGTTTTATTTATTTTGTAAGGTCTTTATATACCACTGATTAGTTATGTATATTATATTCCATTCCGTCCTTCTAAAAGTTACACAAAGATTTTAAAAGTGCATTAAAGGTATTGCAGAGGATTTTCTTTTTCCGGGTGGATCATCAAGAGTCCTCCTAATTGTCAATCAGGAGTTTTGCGCAATTGCATTTTTTTTTAAAGTGGATAAGGCGGTTCTTTTCCAAAATTCGAGAAAATCCTCCGCTACACCTTTAAGGCACTATTTTAATAAAAGCAAATCTGTGACTCAAATCTGTGACTCTAATCTACTATCAAGCATACTCATTTAAAAAAATGTGACTCTGCCTGTGAAAATCCAGGTGAAGTTTTTTTTGTGATTTACAATCTTCTACATGAGCTCATTCTGTGAAAATATAAACCTTTAAATATAAATCTTTAATATTGACTGAGTAAGTTCATGTCAAAGATTAAAATCAATGTGAAGCCAATAAGTGAAATCAAACTTTGATGCTCTTCATAATTAGATTATAAGACTTTATCCTGGTTTTCACAGGCAGGGTCACAAATTTGAAATTAAATTTGTCCAGTACCTGTGAGAAAGAAGCACTTGGTTGTATTGTAGTTGTTTTCACGCATGGCCATTTGATGACTAGCAGAAACATTAATGCAGTAGTTGCCAGGAGGCACGTCATGAAAAGTGTAGGGAGATGTTGAGGTTGATTTCTGTCCTACACACTGCCAAAAAAAATAAAAAAACATATTCAATTGTGAATACATACCACATAATGAAAAAAACTGTGCATTTTGAAATTACAAAGTAGTAAGTTGCACAAACATGGCAACAAAATCCTATAGCATAGGGCATTTACCTTAAATTTTCCTGCAGGATCGTTCTCAAAAAGATATAGGAGGAACTCCAGGGGTTTGATTTCCTGGTTTAATTCCAGCCTATGACTGAAATTGATGGTAATATTCTGCTGATTAGTTGAGATTTTTACCTCCGGGGAACTCAGACGAGCTACAGAAAAAACATACAGGGTCAAATATTCATGTCATATAGAGCATTATTCTTTGTGCATTTTTTGGCATGTATGTGTTCATTTTAATCCAGCGCTGGGTCAAAAAGGGGATGAACCCAACCCATTGGGTTGTTATTTAACCTATTGTTGGGTCAAATATAAAAATTTTCTGGGTTAATATAACCCAAATGCTGGGTTTGCCCTTTTTTGATTCAATGCTGACCCAATATTTTTTTAAAGTGTATTAATATTGTATTTATTTAGAATTTGTGTAACATTTCTGTACTCACTGTCATATAGCTGAAAAGTCTTTAATGTAGTTGTCCAGTTGGAGCTTGTCCGGTTAAGCATGGTCTTGACCCTCACAAAGTATTTTGAGAATTCATCAGGTTGTTGGTCAAAGGTCAGGTCACACTTCAGCGTGGATATGTTACCGCAGTTTGCAGAATGATTCCATTTTCTTACAGATCTACACAAATAATTCATTTTTGAATCATCATTGTGAATACTATTAACCACAGAAAATCTATTTGAAGTGTGACAATACACCACAAAATAACCAATTAGGCTACTGATGTTTTAAATACGGGCATTTAATGTACAGTACATGCTTTCTACAGGTGTAAACTCCAAGGTATATGTGGTGCCAGAAGGGTTTCCTGGTGCAGGAAGCCATTGAACGGTAGCCATCAAATCCAAGACTTCCACAGTCAGGTTGATTGGAGGAAGGAGCATTGCTGTAAATAAATACAAATAAAAGTTTTACATTCAGCGGTGTGTAAATGAATAGAAGGAATGCGACTGTCAACATGACAATAAATTATGTCAACCACGCATAATACAGTATGTGCAAAACATGGTATGGTATTTTTACTGACGTCAGAACTAATATTTCAGGTGCATAAAAATTGTTTATTGTAATCCTGTTCAGGTTTTTATACAACCTTTAAATGGCATCGGGCATAGGTGGAGAAATGTGAAGCAGCAGGTTATAAACCAGTTCATTGCGTCGTCAAACCCTCATAAAAGGGAAATCGAAAATGTTTCCTGCATCTTTCCTGCAAAACATATTACAATGTACTTTGATTTAAATAAACAAACATAAGTAGAAATGCTAAATATAAATATGCCAATTTTAATATGTTTGCTGGAGAACCCACAGATCAAATTTGGCCAATGTTAATTGCTGCTAATAAAATGGTTATTGGTTTCTCCAGGGTTCATTTTAGACTAGGGCTGCAACAACTAATCGATAAAAAGTGATAATAAATGTAGTCGTCAACGAATTGTATAAAAGCAAGGCAGAAACTTTCTGCGGGTTGATGTTTTTCTGTGAGTTAGAAATTCATTAGATGTTGGTATTTGGGCTGCTTTTGAAATAATTTTGAATGGGCATTTGAGCTGGTTTTGTTACACAGATCTGGCAACCCTGACAGGATAATGACGAAAGCAGAAGCACAAACAAATGCTGGTTATTAAAGTTTTCATTTCATCCTATAATATAAGTGAGTTTGTATTTAGAGGCCAAGCACAGACGGCGCGGAGGCACCTGTTGTATCTGTTCTGGTTCTTATTAGTTTTTACTTCCGACTGGGGGTCTATGGCAGCCCTTGGGGGTCTATGGCAGTCTATGTCCTTACGTTTTTGCTTATAACTTCTGACCGGTAGGTCCTAGAAATGAAATTCTTGTTTCTTCTGATTCCTTGGCTCAAGACTTGCATGCACAATTTAGTAGTTTTGAGATAGAAAAATGATAATTTTTGCCTAAAAATACTGCAACAGTACATCTAAAACCTTAAGTCATCATTGATTAATTCTTTAATGGCTTGGAGTATAATCATTGGTGGATGTCAATTCATGCCCTTGCAACCAATGAGAATACCTTATCAAAGTTTTTGCAAGAGCTACACTCACCTAAAGGATTATTAGGAACACCTGTTTAATTTCTCATTAATGCAATTATCTAATCAATCAATCACATGGCAGTTGCTTCAATGCATTTAGGGGTGTGGTCCTGGTCAAGACAATCTCCTCAACTGCAAACTGAATTTCAGAATGGGATAGAAAGGTGATTTAAGCAATTTTGAGCGTGGCATTGGTGCCAGACGGGCCGGTTTGAGTATTTCACAATCTGATCAGTATACTGGGATTTTCACACACAACCATTTCTAGGGTTTACAAAGAATGGTGTGAAAAGGGAAAAACATCCAGTATGTGGCAGTCCTGTGGGCAAAAATGCCTTGTTGATGCTAGAGGTCAGAGGAGAATGGGCCGACTGATTCAAGCTGATAGAAGAGCAACTTTGACTGAAATAACCACTCGTTACAAACGAGGTATGCAGCAAAGCATTTGTGAAGCCACAACACGCGCAACCTTGAGGCGGATGGGAAGACCCCACCGGGTACCACACATCTCTACTACAAATAGGAAAAAGAGGCTACAATTTGCATGAGCTCACCAAAATTGGACAGTTGAAGACTGTAAAAATGTTGCCTAGTCTGATGAGTCTTGATTTGCGTTGAGACATTCAGATGGTAGAGTCAGAATTTGGCATAAACAGAATGAAAACATGAATCCATCATGCCTTGTTACCACTGTGCAGGCTGGTGGTGGTAGTGTAATGGTGTGGGGGATGTTTTCTTGGCACACTTTAGGCCCCTTAGTGCCAATTGGGCATCGTTTAAATGCCACGGCCTACCTGAGCATTGTTTCTGACCATGTCCAAACCTTTATGACCACCATGTACCCATCCTCTGATGGCTACTTCCAGCAGGATAATGCACCATGTCACAAAGCTCAAATCAAATTGGTTCTTGAACATCACAATGAGTTCACTGTACTAAAATGGCCCCCAGAGTCACCAGATCTCAACCCAATAGAGCATCTTTGGGATGTGGTGGAACCGGGCTTTGTGCCCTGGATGTGCATCCCACAAATCTCCATCAACTGCAAGATGCTATCCTATCAATATGGTCCAACATTTCTAAAAAATGCTTTCAGCACCTTGTGGAATCAATGCCACGTAGAATTAAAGGCAGTTCTGAAGGCAAAAGGGGGTCAAACACGGTGTTAGTATGGTGTTCCTAATAATCCTTTGGGTGAGTGTATGAGTGTATATCTCTGCATCAGAACATCGTAGAGACATGGGGGTGGGCTCTATTGACTCATTAACACCACTTTAACATTTTGGCCCCGGTAATTGCTGCTTGCAGCTATATTTGTTTGATGTTGTTGGGTTTTCATAGAAATAGTACTAACCACAAACTAATCATCTGTTTTAATAAGGCGGAAATCCAGGTTTTTATTACTGTAACAACTCATGTATATCACTTTAACATCATAATAGCTTATTTATTTTGTTAATAACGAATAATGTTAATTTTCTTCTAATGTTAAAGGTCTGAAGTTAAAGAGTAAAATGAGTTTATTTATCTGTGGCTAAATTTTCCCAGCACATTCCTGTAGACTCAGTTTGTTTTGTTTATTTATATTTTGACAGGTTTTACTATTTAAAAGCTTTTATTAAAGGTTTAAAATATCAAAATAATAAAGATTATGGTAAAACTTTGTACTAGTGTGTGGCTTTTGCTCTTTTAAAAGTACACTTTTACACGTAATTTAGTGCCTTATTTAGCAATAATAAGAGAAAAATCGAATTGAGTAAATATTTATGTTTTTATCCAACTATAGTTGATTAATCGGAAAAATAATCGAACGATTAATCAGTTATGAAAATAATCGTTAGTTGCAGCCCTATTTTAGACCTAAAGGTACACAGAACAATTTCACTTTTACACTTATATACAGAAGTTACACTTAGAAATATAACACATCTTTATAAAACTGATCAGTTGTAGCAGATGTACTCACCAGTTTTTAGTAATCTAGTTCCTGCTAAACAAAATCTTCTTGAGGACAGCTTATGCGCTTTACATACCAGCAGCATGCTGACAATGTGTGTAAACAGAACGTTTGTCAACTCAAAGAGATATTTCCATATGTGAAAAACAAACACTTTCAGTCTATTCCATGAACGACGTTCGACAATATGTCAAAAAATCCAGGCTTCTTTAGTATTGATGTGTTTTGTATTTAAGCCGCTCCTACTACCTAAAATAGGAAAACAGGTTATTCCAGTGCAGGGTGGAATCTCACCTGTTTACATCCACCCAGAACCTTTAGCAAGATGAACGATAAGCATTGTCAACTCGAAATTAATACACTGTTTACATTAATGAAGACCATATTTATTATCCAACTTATGTCCACAAGGAATGTGAACATTTATTTGATTCAAATAATAAATATTTGTTAAAGCTTATTTTCACCTAGCAGCACAGCTGAACAACAAACAAAGTGAATAAATATTATGGAACTGATGATCAAACATGATCTGTTAAATAAAAAAAATGGCTTTCTGTGCATTTCACAGTGATTTTACACCACTGTTACTTCCTTATGCACTTCATATACTAACCAGAGGAAAAACTAATAGGGCATACACACCAAACGCAAATTCAAAAATTTGCGCAAGTAGATTACATACAAAGTTAACTGAAATGGGGCGATGCGAATGACGTGAATAGGGCGATGCAATTGCCACAAAAACACGTTATATTTGCCTCGTTATATTTGCCTCTTCGCTTAAGTTGAAAATATTCAAATCAAGCAAAAAATTCAAATGACATGAACTTAAATCCCGTGAGTAATCCAGAGCGATGAACTCTATGCTTTGCATTTAGTGTGTATGCAGTATTATCGGGCGTACACACCAACGTGAATTCACAATTTGCGTGAGTAGATTACATACAAAGTCAATGCAAAGACACGAATAGACGCAAACTGGCATGGGGCGATGCGAATGACGGGAATTGGGCTATGCAATTGCCACGAAAACATGTGATATTCACCTCAAACGCGTCTTTGTGCAAGTTGAAAATATTCAACTAAAAAATTCTCATGACATGAAGTTAAATCCCGCAAGTAATCTCAGGCAAGGAATGCTATGCTTCGCCTGTGGTGTGTATGCAGTATTATGGGGTGTACACGCCAAACGCGAATTCAACGATTTGCGTGAGTAGATTACATACAAAGTCAATGCAAAGACACACGAATAGACACAAATTGGCATGGGGCGAAGCTAATGACACAAACGGGGCGATGCAATTGCAGCGAAAACACGTGATGTTCACCTCAAACGCGTCTTTGTGCAAGTTGAAAATATTTTAGTTAAGTTAAATCCCGCAAGTAATCTAGAGCGAGAAACGCCATGCTTCGCATTTGGTGTGTATGCAGTATTATGAGGCGTGCACACAAATTGCGGTAGTAGATTACATACAAAGTCAATGCAAAGACACAAATAGATGCTAACTGCCACAAGGACAATGCGAATGACGCAAATCGAGTGCCGCGATTGCCGCAAAAACGTGCGCTATTCGCCTCAAACGCGTCTTTTTTTGAGTTGAAAAAATTTAACTCAAGCGAAAAATTCGCATGACATGAAGTTAAAGGAACAGTATGTAAGAAATGTATATCAATTAATCATAAAATGGCCCTGATATGTCACTAGACATTAAGAAATCATTTTCATTTCAAATACTTATATCACTCACAACAGTGGTCTGGCCAGGATATTTTCATTTAAAAAGTGGAGTTGCAGCCCTCAACTGATGTTTATGTTGTCATTTTGTGTATTGGCCACCAGTTGTGTGATTGCAGTACCAGTTTTATCCACAAGTTATGTTATTGCAATACCAGGTTTGGTCACAATCCTACATACTGTTCCTTTAAATCCTGTGAGTAATCCAGAGCGATGAACACTATGCTTCGCATTTGGTGTGTATGCAGTATTATGGGGCGTACACACCAAAGGCAATTTCAACGATTTGCGTGAATAAATTACATACAAAGTCAATGCAAAGACACAAATAGATGCAAATTGCCGTAGGGCGATGGGAATGACGCAAATTGTGCGATGCAATTGCCGCGAAAACACCTGATATTCACCTCAAACGCGTCTTTGTGCAAGTTGAAAAAATTTAACTCAAAAATTCGCATGACATGAAGTTAAATCCCGCAAGTAATCTAGAGCGAGGAATGCCATGCTTTGCATTTGGTGTGTAGGCAGTATTATGGGGTGTACACACCAAAGGCAATTTCAACGATTTGCGTGAGTAAATTACATAAAAAAGTCAATGCAAAGACACGAATAGACACAAACTGGCGTGTTGTGATGCAATTGCGCAAATTGGGCGATGCTATTGCCGCAAAAACACGTGATATTAGCCTCAAACGTGTCTTCGCGCAAGTTGAAAGTATTTAACACAAGCGTGAAAATTTTTCATGACATGAAGTTAAATCCCGTGAGTAATCTAGAACAATTAATGTGATGCTTTGCATTTGATGTGTATGCATTTTTATGGGGCATTTACACAATTTGCGCTCATAAATTACATCGTCAATGCAAACACACGAATAAATGCGAACTCGCATGGGGCGATGCGGATGACGCAAATTTGTGATGCGATTGCCGCAAAAATGCGCTATTCGCCTCAAACGCGTCTTCGCGCAAGTTGAAAACATTTAACTGTAGCCTCTTATGGAACGGCTGAAATTCCACAAGGGAGCGTATTTGTTCCTCAGACGTTGCACAATAAACGTGACTTCCGAATATATTTTTTATAAATCGTGAATGAAAAGTGAGATTCGAACGAATGTCCGTTAGTGAACTAATTGTATACAGTATTTAAATCGTAATTCGGTCAGAAATGTCAAGATTGCGAGATGAACAAATTGTTTTGGATTAAAAGGCTTGGATATTCCATTTTCTTGGACTTTTGGGGATTTATGAACAATTTGTTTTGGACAATTTCACCGAAGCAGATAAAGGGAAGATTTTGAAGGTAAGTAAATATCCTATATCGGTGCCGCCCAGGTCAGGTAACTAACAACTAGATTACAGTTTTATGACTGCTAAAAATCATATTATGCTTTGTGTGTGTGCTTAATGGAATCCCGAAAGTCTAAGCTTTCCAACGATGTGCCGCATATATATATATATATATATATATAATGCTTCAAAGTTACAATGACGTAATGCAGCCTCACGTGTAAGGGAGGGGGTGTACCGTGTACGGCACAGTGTTCCTTATCAGGTTAACGAAAAATTTGCATGCCATGAAATTAAATCCTGCTAGTAACCTTAAGGTATATATGTTTCGCATTTAGGGGGAACGCAACATAACATTAAATTGTTATAAAAAGTAACAGCTGCAACTTTGAAATGAAGGTACTTAATTGATCTTATAAAAGATTCTTCATCTGGTTTCCCATAGCCAGATAATCCTTATAGTTAATTGTTTATACATTTCATAACTTTATAATTTTTCACTTTATGACATAAAGCCGTAAAGGCAAATCAGAAAACAATCTGTACTAATGCAGTCTAGTAAATCAGATGCATATTATATTTCACTGTACTCTTAGTTATGCTACCTATTTTTCATTTTAATAAATTTGACTTTTTATTAAATAAAAATGTGAAAATCACCCATTAACATCGTTAAATGACTTTCTAAATACAACCAACAATGATGACGTCATCAAACTATTTGCATAATGTATTGCTATTTAATTAATTTTTTACATCTAATTAACCAACTACTGTATAGCAGCCTTTTCAGGTGAAGACAGACATGAAACTATTGTAATGAGGGGTAATGAGGTCATGAAATTAGTCAAACCCTCTGTGACTGTGAACCAATAGAATCTATGCATCACGAGCGTGTGCACTAACCAATGTGTCACAGCTCTGGGTTTGATGACAGAAAGTCCTGTTATATCCACAATGAAATATAAATAAATAAATAATAATAATAGGAATGAATCTGGTTCATTGATTCAACTCTGATAAGCCCTGGCCATCCACAATTCCCCATAATTCCCTTTTCTTTACATTCAAAAGGTCGTACTGCATGAACATATGTCAGTGGAGGAAATGCCTCGATGTAATAAATAAACTAGTTTTGTGACTTGTCCCTTAATAATAGCCTTTGCTATCCGGTCCAATAAGAAACTCTTTCATTTACGGCAAGATGACTGACTGTGTAGACTGTTACACTTCATCCCACAATATAGACGGTCGTTGTCTCTTTCCTTAAATCGGACAATCTCCTGTTAATCCTCAAATTATTTGCAGGACAGCATGGAAACATCCGGCTTTATTAGACGGGACAGAAGTGTAACATCAAGGAAATCATGGATGTCTTTGTGTTACCAGTCTGCAATCGAAACACTTCATCCCTGCTCGCCATGAACACCACGACTGTCCAGGAAACCAAACAGGGCGGCGGTCAGCCTCCGCAGTTGGTGGTGGACCGATTAGGCAGGCATGAAGGTGAATTTGGATGTTCTTGAGTGGTGCCGCTATCGAGTTAGGGTTCATATCTAACCTACATTGACTCCAAGGCCGACCTGCAGCTTGTCTGCTCTGTGATTGACGAAGGCTCCCATGATTAACGTTGCAGGAAGAGGACAGAGTCGCTTCTCGAGAACCCCACCGATGATACAGCGGCTGTCCAGCATTCCTTAAAACAACACAAAAAAAGACATTTTCTGAATCTACGCAACACGTTGAATCATTTTTACTCTTCACATTAGACATTATGTGGGTTGTAGTCATTCTAATTTGACATAAAGACAAAATGCATGCAGTTGTTTCATTGCATTGCGAATGATTGAATCAAATCACCATTGTGGATCATTTTTAGGCCGATTTCACCCCGCAAAACTTGAGGTTGGGTTGTTGAGAGTGTATAAGAGGACAAGTTTAGCATTGATAGGGTGTAGTACAGAAAGGGTTAAACATATTACCTTTAAAAACCATTCTAGCTTCCGGAAGTTCCATTTGGTAACCAAAAGAGAATGTTGTCTCCTGGGTCCTAGTGCTCGCCTCAAACTCCACTCCCACCTGAATCTGCAGAGATTACTTAAACAACTGTAGCATTACAAATACTATTACTGCTACGTCACGCCATTGAAAATATCACAGGCATCATACCTGTTTGTTGGCCTTGTGGTAGTAGCTAGCATGCGCGCCTCCCTTACCAGCATTTAGTGTTGCCACCCAATTTGGCCCTAAGACAGAAAATATTTGAGAGTCATATCTCAAGTTATTTATAAAAACAAGAGGAAGTTTTTCATAAACAGGATAAGTTGCTGTTATACAATCACGTGATGAGCACCGATCTAAAGCAAATATTTATTCTAACCCGAGTATTGGCCAGCCAGGGTAAGACTGCCACCTTCTTCTGCACGACCGCGATGGTACACCAGCTCTCCCCCCAGTACCAGCTGTGGGGATACACTCTGAAGAAAGTGCGCAACCATGATGACTGTTACAAAAAACAAAACAAAAGTGGAAATAGTTATTAAGGTCAACCAAGAGTAGACAAGATCATTGACATATTTCACCAGTTAAATTAACTCTTTCCCCGCCGGTGTATTTAAAAAAAGTTGCCAGCCAGCGCCAGCCTTTTTTATGATTTTTACAAAAGTTTAATGCGTTCCAGCTATCCAACGGATTTCGTTGTTTTATTAAAAAATGTCAAAAAGTGGTAACGCAGCTCTATTCAAATGTAAATACATATATTGAAAAGCTGTCCCTTGTGTTTAAATTGCCAAGTGATCTATGAACAGGGGCGTTGTAAAACTGCAAATTCTATAGATTTAAAGGGGACATATCATTTTTTTAAAAATTGAAAATTGAGTGTCCCTTTAATCTGCACTATCCAACCACGGGACTGCCATTTAATGCAGAGATCAGCTCATTTGCATTTTAAAGGACACACACAAAAAAGTAATAGCAGGTTTTTTTTTTTGCTTTGATTTGTAGCCTACCGGTTTGACTTAATGAACAGAAACTGCACGTCATCAACACAGGATGTGATGCCAATTATCCTGTAGATATACCTGTTTTGCATGAAAGCCATTCTTTTCATCTTACCATAACACTTTCCTGGTATCTGATAAGCATTCACATGATCATACCTGATTCTCTCAGAACATCAGGGTTGGCCATAGTGACTGCCGCCGTGAAGTCACTGCCCCTGTATTCAGTCTCAAACTGCCACGTGACAAACTGTGCCTGCTGAGTCTATCAAAATATGAAGTCCATCCACATAAATGACCAATGACACAATGTTTGATTCCACGTAACTGCGACTAAACCTTTAATACTAACCTGAAAAACTGCTTTAGCTCTTATCTTCTCACTTAGATGGAATAAAGAGTGTGCATTTAGGCTGCCAGAAGAGTCCATTTCACCAATAAGAATAGGGGAGTACTTAACAAACAGATCAGAGAACTAAGTAAATATCATACGTTTTAGAAATATGTAAAAAAAAAGAAGACCAGAGGCAGTGTTGGATACTGGACTCTTACTGTTTCTTTGCTGTCAGCGTCTGATTGTAGGTGTTCAGCATGTAAGCGATAAGCAGATGGAGCAACAGCACTCAGGTGAAAAGTGTGGCTGACCTAAGATCAGACAAATCTACAGATGTGTAACATAATCTTATTTAAAGCTAAATGTATTGAAACCACATTAGACATGAACACTATTAAATTCATAAACTCAAAGATATGAACAAACCTTGAAAAAACTGCTAAGAGTCTTGTTAATCACCAATTTGACCCCTTCAATCTGCTGTGGAAATACATCTAGATTGAAACAAACAATTACAATTACAATCTGACAAAAACAAATTTGAGAAAAAATTTTGATAGATAAAAAATAAAATTCAGACCTTTGCAGCTGCGGTGAAGGCCATCAAAGCTTCCCGGGTTAGGCAACCGTCCATCTCTTCTGTCAAACCGTGACAGGGGTCTTTCTTGGGGAAAGGGTGAGTTCTGACGCCCCGGACGGGTTGACAAGGCCAGCACACTGCCCATGGGAACCAACACGGGCAAAAGAGAGGGTCACACTCGTCCAACCTGTGGTCACCTTAAAAACAGTAATGCATAATACACATGCATAATATTAGATGAGGCATGATTCATTAATTATTTCAATATGATGATAACCATTCCACATCATGAAAATGAAGTCAGTTTATAAAAATATTTATTTTTTACATTTAATTTTTTACTGTAACGTTTACAAATTTTTGCATAATTATCAATAGATTTAACCGTCTCATCTAAACAATGATCTAATATAGTCATGCATTTGGGAGCATTTTAAGGTTTGGAAAGTGTCTCGTTTTTACTTACGCTGAATAAATGTGTGCTGTGCTATTAATATATAATACCTTCATATGCAAATATGATACGATATATATGCAGAAATCAAACTAAATTTATATAAATGCAGTGATCGCTGCAAGAAAATAAGATTAAAGGATGCTGAGGGATGTAATGACAGCTCTACTGGAGACTTCAGCGATAGCGGAAACAGCTGATCAATGCGGTTATTTCAAGAGGAGCAGCTACAAAATACCTCCGTGCGGAAACACACTGCCGTTCATAGTTCCACACCCCGATGAAATACGCTAAAACCTATATTTGATTGATTAATTAATCTTATTTACCTTTTTAAAATAATAACATATCATATTTATGTCATTCTAAACACGGTAGACATTTTAATTTTAATTCTAATTGTAAATAACAGGCCGTGACGTCATGTGTCACGCACTTCTGGGTTTCTCCTCCTGATAGTCAACATGGCAGATGAAGCCACTAGGAAAGTAGTCTCTGAAATACCGCTGTTAAAAACAAATTCAGGACCAAGAGACAAAGAGTTATGGGTTCAGAGGCTTCGAGAAGAATATATGTCCCTAATTAAGGTAAGTCATATTTTTATGGAGTTTTAAAACTAGCAAAAAGCTAACAGCAGCGACATGAATGAATTAAGATACGTGTCATTACTTTTGATAGCAGACATATGTTTTAAAGTAGATAGACGCATAATGTCTCTATGTAAATTTGTTTTAGATATATGCACATGTTTAATTCATATGAGTTATACTTATTGTGTTGTTTTTTCAGTATGTTGAAAATAACAAAAAAGATGATAATGATTGGTTCCGCCTAGAGTCCAACAAAGATGGCACAAGGTGAGTGTTTTGCTATATTATCTGATTTGTCTCTTGTTTGCATATATACATAGTGTCTTAAGCGTTTATTATTAAGCATGAAATATGTTTTTTTTTGCAGGTGGTTTGGAAAATGCTGGTATATTCACGAGCTTCTGAAATATGAGTTTGACATAGAATTTGATGTAAGACTTTTGAAAATTCAACCACTTATTGACAAGTCTGTGACACATGGGTCGTTGTTGGCATGACATTTTAAGCTATTGCAGAATTAAACATTGGTGTGATGTAATAATTTATCAAAGGTTAAAGGGTACATATCATGAAAATCTGACTTTTTTCATGTTTAAGGCTATAATTGCTTTGATCAACCTAGAAAATGTAAATTGACATTTGTCTCCCCTTGTGATGTCAGAAGGGGATAATACTGCCCCTTAATCTGCACTATCCAACCAGGGCACTGCCATTTAGTGCAGAGATGAACTCATTTGCATGTAAAAAAGACACACCCAAAAACGGCACACCTGACACCTACAAAGTGGCAATTTTAACATGATATAAAACATTATATGATATTTTGAGCTAGAACGTCACATACATACTTTGGGGACACCAAAGATTTATTTGACATCTTAAAAAAGTCTTGTGAAATGTCCCCTTTAATAAAATGTAACTTTCCCAATTGATATATAAGCTCAGTTATCAATATGCATTTGGTTTTTATGACCTCATATTAATTGACAGACTACAGGGAATGTACATTATTTAAATTTTAAATGTACAAATGTTGTAGAAAAGTTCATTGACGTGTTCTGTCAACCTCCGTTTATATTTTATCATATATATTTTATACTAAATTTATCCCAATGTTTAGATTCCAGTTACATATCCAGCCACAGCTCCAGAGGTTGCTATTCCTGAGCTGGACGGAAAGACGGCAAAGATGTACAGGTTTAGTGTGATTCATATGTTTATAAAAATAAGATATTTATCGGAATTGTATATTTTGTTTACCTTTTCTATTAGATCATCGTTCCAAGCTCTTTTTTTTATTATAGAGGTGGCAAAATCTGCTTGACAGATCACTTCAAACCACTGTGGGCAAGAAATGTACCAAAGTTCGGGTTGGCTCATCTTATGGCTTTGGGAGTAAGTTGAACAAATATGAATATATATATATATATATATATATATATATATTCTTATATATTATATAATATAATATACTGTATCCTATTTTAATAACCAATCTGGGTTTTTTTTAAGCTTGGACCATGGCTTGCGGTTGAGATTCCAGACCTCATTGCAAAAGGCATTATTCAACATAAAGATCAGCAAAATAGTTAAACATTGAAGTGGATTTTGCATTTAACTACTTTAACATTGTAACTGTAAACATTAAAGACAATTAACTTCAATTCTTTGTTTTGCCACCTATGCGAAACTATGAACATCAAATTCACCTTTGACATTTGTACAGATATCTATTGTAAGCCAAGTTGGTTTTAATATTATAGGTTTTTGTACTGGTTGTAAAATGGAATGTGTATGCTTTTCATCAGTAAATCATGGTACTGATGTGGGACCATTATATTTTTTGGACTAGGAAAGACTAGATTACAGCCCCTTAGATGAATAGTTCACCCAAAAAATAAAAACTTTTGCCATCATGAGTTTCTTTTTAAGAAGATATTTTAGGGTTTGTCGCTTTTTGACCCAACGCTGGGTGGAAAATAACCCAGCATTTTTAAGAGTGTACCGTAAACTATGTGATTACCAGAATTTATCAGATTATCTTTTGTGTTCATTAATATATTTTTTATATCATTATATCTAGTTATTAATCTATTTAATGATTCCCTTTTAAGTAAACAAAATTATTTGCTCACAATTTTTTTTCCGAGAAATATTCTGAAAGAATTGCAAGTCTATAAGGCATAATTTAATGTAAAAAAATCTACTTTCAAACTCTTACATCACTTTTCTTTATAATTTGCAATTGAATGCTACCGAACTAGTTATGATAAATGTTAAATATTAAAATTACAGAATGGGCACCATTACATGGGGGGGGCAGAGTATGCCAGGCATATGGGCCCATGAGAATGCTAGGACAGTCGTTCTCAAACTGAGGAGGGG
This sequence comes from Misgurnus anguillicaudatus, assembly GCF_027580225.2. Lineage (NCBI taxonomy): Eukaryota > Metazoa > Chordata > Actinopteri > Cypriniformes > Cobitidae > Misgurnus > Misgurnus anguillicaudatus. The sequence goes on along the minus strand of NC_073358.2, from coordinate 3,935,457 downwards.
GGGGGGGGTGAGATGGTGCCAGGGGTGCCCCATTTTTATGACATTTTATAAAATACATTAATTTATCATAAATTCTGTGTAGTAAAAACCTCAGAAAATTAAGGTTACTAAACAACAGCAATATGTTGTATAAATTAATATGTTTTTTTAATAATGTTTTATGTCATACATTTTCTTTGGGAATGCACAGTACAAAAGGGGGGACGCACTGCAAAAAAGTTTGAGAACCACTGTGCTAGGTGACAGTTTTATGACATTTTTAAAATACAATTTATCATGAATTATGTTTACTTAAACCTAAAAAAATAAGGCTATTAACCAACAGCACTACTTTGTATAATTTAATATGTTTTGTTGAATTAAAATTTTACTTTTTAGAACAAATTTGTCGTAAATTTTATTTGGGGGGCCGCGAAGGAATGCACCATACACAAAGGGGGCCGCACGCTGAAAAAGTTTGAGAACCACTGTGCTAGGGGGCCCCCACTGTCATCACTTTTTCGTTTTTCTTTTTTAGTAACTGTACACGTTTCAATTACTAACACTAGTTAAATTTAATACTACTTTTAAAAAAATCCACATTTGATGCTTAATTTCTATGTCAGCAACATGTTATTGTTATTAACATGAACCAAAAGCTACACCTGCAGCGCCCCCTAGACTTATTATAACAGCACTGCAGACAAATATTCCAGGGGCACACAATGACAAACAAAACAAGCAGTTTGTATCATTTATTTATTTATAGTCACTAAAAAAGGCAAAAATTAATATTGGGCCAGCTTACAATTCTGTAATCGCAATTGCATATACAGTTTTAGCCATGCACAAAGTTTAGCCATCACTATTACAGTCATGTCTGGTAAATATTTAAATCTTACCATATTCATTACCACCACCAAGGTACAACAAGATTATTATTATTCTGTACTATATTGTTGTTTTATATTTAAGATAAAGTAAACCGAAATCAAATAAACAGAAAGACAAGAAAAAATAAACAGAATTAGAGATATAGAAAGGTACATCACTAATAAAAAGTTTTTTAGGTGGGGCAATATATTAATACAATGCATAGTAGAGCCAAATGATGAGTCTGCAAATATAATGTTAAGTGCAGAATGAAAATCTCTATATATTGTGTTAAAGAGTCAGGTGATAAAATAGTGCAAACTTTGAAGACAAAATATTACAATCTTAAAATGCTGGCTTATTTTTAACCCAGTGTTGGGTCAAAAAGGGCTAAACTGAAACCATTGGGTTGTAATGTAATGTTTCAACTCAAAATGCTGGGTTGTTTTAACACATTCTTGGGTCAAATACAAACATTTTCTGGTTTCATTTAACCAAATGGCTAGGTTTGTCCTTTTTGACCCAACGTTGGGTTAAAAATAACAAAGTAATAGAGCAGTACAGAAAAAGATGAAATCACAATATGAGAGATAATTATCTAAACGTACAGTGTAATGTTATTAGGAAATCTACAACCACTACCCAGCCAACATTGATATGTGGGCCCAATGTGGGTCCCATCTGGGCAGCATGGGTTACATGTGGGCATGGGCTTCACATGGGCAAAATATGTGGGTCCCATGTGGGTTTCCCTATGTGGGCCCCATATAGGTTTGCCCATGTGGGATAATAATGTGGGGCCCTCGTGGCACCTATGTGGGAAAAACATTTTTATGCTTGAAATACATCTTTATACATTTACAATCTTAAAATAATAACTTTTGGTTGATTGTCACTTTTATACAAAGAGCAAATGATATAACAGATATGATTCTGATCAGTATAAAACCTTTTAAATAAAAATGCATTATTTTTTACATTTAATTAACGTTGAGATGTGGGTCCCATATGGGCAACATGGGTTTAATTTGGCCATGGGCTTCACATGGGCAATATATATGGGTCCCATGTGGGTTGACTATGTGGGTCCCATATAGGTATGCCCATGTTGGATGATAATATGGGACCCATATGGGACCTATGAGGGCAAAATAATTTCATGCTTAAAATACATTTTATATACATTTAAACTCTTAAAATTATTACTTATGGTTGATAGTCACTTTTATACAAAAAGCAAATAATATCACAGATAGGATCTGATCAGTATAAAACATTTTTAATAAAAATGCATTATTATTGTTTATATTTAATTGTGATATTTATAATGTTTACCTGCCAATTATTAATTTTAATTTGCACAGCTGACCATGAGTGAAAATAAGAAATGTCAGAAAGTTCATCAGTTTGTTAGTGTGTTAACTAAAGAAATGTTTCAAACATTCTGAAAGGAGTCTGATTAGTGGAGTCAGGTGTTTCATATAAGGAGATCTGCTCACTCCTACGACACATTACGCTTGACAAAGTAGTCCTGCTTGAAATGTTCATAATTGTGATTTTTTTTTCACATAATATAAACTCTCATTTTAAATCATCTTTGCTAAAATAGGCAGACTTTTAACATTACAACTATAAAGATGATAAACATTTAAATGACAAGAATTCACATTCAGGCGCAAGGATACAGTTTCTACCAGTCTATGGTTTCTACCGGAGCAGCAAGAGTCTCTCACAACTGTTACACTTTTTCTGAGTTGTGTTTGTAGAAAATGTAATATACGGTACAAGTTCACGGACTGCACAGCGATGAATCAAAGCAAACATTGGACATTTAATGAGTTTGGCTGTGGATGCTTTGGAAGTTCTTCATAAAACGTTTGAGCAAAGATTAATTGATGATCTGGGGCCTGTTGCACAAAAGTAGAATTAAGACAGCCAGGATAAATGACTGACCAGAGGGGTATTGCACAAAAGCAAGATAAGGGATTAAGCTGGGATTTTCCAGTTATCCTGGCTGAATTTAGCCCTGACTCGGTTGCATGAGGGGAGGCTAAATTAATCTAGATGAAGTTACTATGGAGATTTACTCTTTGCAGCTAGCCTGCTCCAGAGCAGGCTAACAACCAGGCTAAGATTAATCCTAGTGATTAATTTAATTCAAAGAACTTTATTAATCCCAGGGGGAAATTGCTTTAATGTTACAATTATAGAAAAGAAAGAAATTAAAGAAAAAAGAAATAAAAACATAACTGCCCATCCATGATTTAAAAATTAATAGATAAGAAAAAAAAACTATAACTTTTCCCGTATAAAAAAAGGTAATTTACTTACAATAGTGCATTGTCCCAGCACTTACAAAGTGGAGTTAAACAGCCTCATGAGCACAGGTATAAAGGATCTGCTAAAACGCTCAGTAGAACACTTAGCAGTGATCCGTCTCTGACTAAATGTACTTCTCTGTTCGGCCAGCACCCTATGTAGTGGGTGAAAGGGATTGCTCAGAATTGAATATAGTTTTGACAGTATTCTTTTCTCAGCCACAACAGAACAGAGTGAACAGAGTTCAGCTCCATACCAAGTACAGAGCCAGCGCCTCTAATGAATTTGTCCAGTTTATTTCTGTCCGCCACTTTCATACCTCACCCAACAGACCCACAGACACCACAGACTCATAAAACATCCACAGCATGGTATAGCAGACTATACCATTTCAGATAAATCACTTCTACAAGATTGCAAGTAACAGGAACAGATTACTCCATAAAGTGTTACATAAGGGCAGTCACAGTAGAACAGGCATTATTTTGTGTAACAGTTTTCCCTATTTTTTTGGATGCAGTGGTTGGCACCCACCCCTATGACAGATATATAAGATTTTTTTAATGTTAAACTAAGTACAGACAATAAAATATGTCAGCAGATACTACCTTATGTGTAGATTTATTTCTGCAATCAAGCCATTAGCATTGCAAAATGTCATTGATCTTGATTTTCTGAAAGTGATGGATGGTCCAAATTATTATGCACATGCTATTTTTGTTTGTTTTTTTAAAATAAAGTCAGTAATTTTACAAATTGTATTTTAATCTCAATAGTTATATGACATTGTGTATGTTATTCAATTTAAATACATAATTTGACGTATTTAAAATCTCAAAAGATACTTTATTACTTAAAAAATATGCAAATTATGCTTTTCCAAATTATTATGCAAAATGCACTTTATCAAAATTCAGTGTGTTAAAATAATCCACAAAACAGATATGTGTCAAATGTGCTGCATAGACAGATAATAAAAAAATCATTGTAAATCAAATAATGTATTTAAGACAGGTTACATAATTATATATGAGCATGTTTTTGACATGACTTTTACTGTCCCATTTATTAAACTTGTAAGTCTACAGTTTTTGTCTTTATTTCACTTGAAGATGCTAGTATTGCATCCCAGAGTTTATGTTTGAATATGAATTATAGTGCTGTCCACCTCACAGATCTTTCATATAATGATAGTCCATAAAGAGGTCAGCGGATAGTATTCATACTGTACCTTAATTTTTTTCTTATTTCATGGCCATATTAAAATAGTCAGTGTTGCTTTTTTGCAGCATGCTATATTGTATTATCCTGCATGAAAGTAAATTAATTTCAGAAGACATGATTCATTTTTTTCCCATGCCCATCTTTAGGGTACTCTACATATCTTCCAGATGTCCTTTTGGCCCCCTCAGGGGACCTACCATCTTACTTCCCAATATTCCAGTCCAAACCAGCCTTGTTTGAACATGGTGGCTATTTACCAACAATCCAGAATATACTATTCAGTGTTTTATAGCATGTCAATGAATACAACTGTTTGAAAACTTTATGAAGCTCACAGTAAATGTAGTATTTTTGGAAGCTTTAGTTTGGGGGTGGGGTTGAAATCCACTTGTATGCACTGAAGGATCCCATATTGAGGGCTTCTTGGTATTACAGAGACACCAGCATGTTTGCTTTTTAGCAGTGGCATTTTTTATTGTTGCCTTTTCCTAATATTTTCCTTAAAAAATTCTTCATGGTCAAATCCTGTACATAAATCTTATAATAATTCAATGATTTCTGTTTAGTTCCACCAAATATAAATTGTTATAGGAAATAAATGGCTTTATTAAGATAATGCACACTTTTTGCATCAAATACTGTAGATACACATAGTAGTAGTTAAGTGTTTGCAGTTTCATGATGAATTTTTATCAATTTTTGCATCAGTGATTCTGTGATCGATCCCGTGGTCTGTTTAAGAATTCCGTCAACGTGCACTTATCCTAGCTAGCCAACCTGACTTGACATAGCTGCACGTTCTCATCCTGGCTTAGCAATCGTGCAACAGACTTAGCCAGGATGGGCTGATTAAACTAGGTCAAGCTGGGCCTTTTCTGTTATCTATGGTGTAATATTTGTGCCTCAATCCTGAGCGAATAATTTTAAGTTTTGAGCACAGAGAACTATATTTTGCAAGCACATTACATTATATTTTGAACAGAAATTAACAAATCGCAAAAAAATTCGTTTGAGCAAATAAAAAACGATTCCGTGCTCAATAAATGTATATGCTTGTTTGCTATTATCCATATATTTACGTGCAGAAATAATCCGTGCTCTCTCTCTCTCTCTCTCTCTCTCTCTCTCTCTCTCTCTCTCTCTCTCTCTCTCTCGCAACCTCTTCTGTGCGCGCTCAACTCGATGCACACGCTCGCTCAACTTACAACAGCTTAACAAGTGTGCCACAAAATCAACCAATCAGAAAACTAAAGGTAAATTTTGATTGGCTGTTGGTCTCCAACCAAATCGCTAGTATAACCTATCTACAGCATCCCGGAAGCTTACTGAAACAAATAAAAAAAAATAACTGACTACAGCACTAATGGATTAAAACACATTTTGGTAAGTTTTTTTTATTATTAACTTAAAAGTGCCTTGATAGTTTTGTGTATTATAATGCTGTTGTGTTGTTTAACTTACAATATTATATTGTGACTAAAGTTAGCTTGACTTATCCTTTTCAAAGCACAGCTGCAGACAATGCCATCAGAACAGCAACCCTTAAATGTCCCACCACAGCCACATTTGAGTAGTTTGTAATATTTTGGTTAATTACTGTGATTATTACCTTTATTTTGTTTGTCTGCATTCTTAGCGTGCAAACTACATTTCGTTGCTTACGTTAACTAATTTATATAAAAAAGCAGTAGGCTAACTCCCAGGATAACTTTATTTAGCAAACTAAGCGAACAATAAAGGCTTAACTTTGTTCTTCATAATGATTTAAACGTTATTTAAACTTATAACGTTACCTTGAATGCACATTGCTGCCAGAAATTTCAGATGTTAAATTGAAATTGGTCTTCTTGAGGCTTAGGGAGGATGTATGAGAGTTGCAATCAACATACAAAGCACATGTATTCCATTACAGGAGCAAGAACAGATATGTTAATAGTTACATTAAGTAACATTTTGCATTATTAGCAGAATTAAAATAGTAATTCATTTAAAAAAAAAAAATTAGTTAACGTAAGCAACGAAATGTAGTTTGCACGCTAAGAATGCAGACAAACAAAATAAAGGTAATAAACACAGTAACTATAACCAAAATATTACAAACTACTCAAATGTGGCTTTGGTGAGACATTTAGGGGTTGCTGTTCTGATGACATTGTCTGCAGCTGTGCTTTGAAAAGGATAAGTTAAGCTAACTTTAGTCACAATATAATATTGTAAGTTAAACAACACAACAGCATTATAATACACAAAACTATCAAGGCACTTTTAAGTTAATAATAAAAAACTTACCAAAATGTGTTTTAATCCATTAGTGCTGTAGTCAGTTATTTTTTTAGATTTGTTTCAGTAAGCTTTCGGGATGCTGTAGATAGTTCTACCGGACAGGCTTTGTGGCCAGTTGCATAAACATAGCCGTGACTTTAAGACTGCGTCTTAAGAATGATTCTGACTAACTAGCAATTATTTAGGGCTAATCAGTCTTATTATTTGGATTTAAATTAGACCAATCTACCTTTCTATGGAACATACTTAAAACAGTTATGATCAGTCTTGAAGAAAAAAAATCATGACTAACTTTTAAGACTAGTCTTAAAGGTTTATGCAACTGGCCATTGGTTATACTAGCGATTTGGTTGGAGACCAACAGCCAATCAAAATTTACCTTTAATTTTCTGATTGGTTGATTTTGTGGCACACTCTTAACGCTGTTGTAAGTTGAGCGAGCGTGTGCATCGAGTTGAGCGCGCACAGAAGAGGTTGAGAGAGAGAGAGAGAGAGAGGTTTGTGAGAGAGCACGGGTTATTACTGCACGTAAATATATGGATAATAGCAAACAAGCAAATATATTTATTAAACACGGAATCGTTTTTTATTTGCTCAAACAAAATTTTTTTTTGCGATTGTTAATTTCTGTTCAAAATATAATGTAATGTGCTTGCAAAATATAGTTCTCTGTGCTCAAAACTTACAATTGCTCGCTCAGGATTGAGGCACAAATATTACGCCATAGTTATCCTGGCTTTCTTAATTCTACTTTTGTGCAATACCCCCCTGAGCTCAATGAAGCCAAAACAAGTGCGTACAGGCTTAATTGGTTGCACAAAGACCAAGCCAGGATGATCAGACACGGATTCATCAAGCCAGGTGAAACCAATCCTCGATAGGTGCGCGCTCACGGCTCACTCAACTAGACCCCGCCACCGATCACAGATTCACCGATTCACCATGGCAACTAGCGGCGTTCTTTTCCCCGTCAGAGGCGCAAATCCATACGAGGAGGTAAAATACATAATTAAGAAGAAAGGCAACACCGCCACAGTGATAAAGCAAAAAGAAAAACCGTGGCAAAGTATTGCAGACCGCCTGAATGCGTAAGTAGTGCACAATTACACACTCACCGCTCTGCTGAAACATCACAATTACAATTAAAATATTTAATTCACATCTCCAAAAACGCAATTGTACTCTGATAATAAAACAGTTCATATTTTTATTGAAATGGACTGCAAATATGAGTGAAATTGTGTAAAGTTACTCCATCACACTGGATAAGGCTTCAATAAATTATTATGACAGCCTTACATTAATTTATTACTACGCTCATTATGTGCTTCTTATGTTGTCCACCGTTGACTTTTTTCTGCTTTTATTAATGTAAAGCTGGTTTGAAACAATGATGCAATTGTGAAAAGCGATTTATAAATAAAATTTGATTGAATAAATAGATGAGCTATTAATAATAATCAATTTAATTTATAAAGCGCCTTTCAAAGGACCCAAGGTCACTTGCTCATTGCACTGCAAAAAATGACTTTCTTCGTGTTTTTGTCTAGCTTTCAGTAAAAATATAGAAACATTCTTAAATTAAGATGTATTAAAAGTTTTCTTGAAATATACTTTTTCATAAACACTTAATTTAAAACAAATTTTCATATTCCATTGGCTGATTGATTTTTTTTCCCTTATTTTCCTAGGTCATTTGCTCATCAAGAAAATGCATCTTAATTTAAGAATTTTTTATGTTTTTAATGAAAACAAGACAAAAATACAAAGTAAGTCATTTTTTGCTGTGTGACTCCATTGAATGTTCTTGTGTGATAAAGAAAGTCTCTCTCTTTGTGTGTGATGTAGATTAAATATGACCGGGCCAAAATGGTCACAGCAGTAGGTCAAAATCAAATACAAGAACATTCTGCAGAATGGTAAGGGCCCTGACTAATACTTAATAATGCACAAGCATAGATTGTACCCAGAAGATGCCTGCTTACACATTGTCTGTATGTTTTAGCAGTGAAAAAGAATACCCAGAGACAAGGCACGGGTGGTGGGTCACCAAAAGCTGAGCTCACCCCAGCAGAGGCCAGCTTTGGAGCTAAATAAAGGCAGGCCTGTTGGAGGGGATCCCTGGGGGAAAAGAGACAAGCATAGGTCCCTCCCAAGATGCCACCCGCTTCAAACAAGGTATGTTCTTCCATCTCTACATGGGACACAATCACATTCATATTGAATCTATTTGGACTGTCTGACTTTGGTTTGCCTATTGCCTTGCAGTGTCTGGCAGCACTGTGTTCCTGTTAAAGCCACCAGCATGAGCACAAGACGATGCTGATCCAGTGAGTACTCCATCAAAGGCCTGGCATGTCTTGTCTACTAGCTTCAATATGAATCTGATTAAATGTGATAGGGTCAAGGCCCCATTTCATCAGCACATAACGACGACGATGATGATGAGGAGACCATCTCTCTGGATTCCAAAAGGCATAAGGTATCATGTCAAACTTGTGAAAGTACTATATAGTCTACATATATAGTCTGGTGAGGAGTCATCATTTGGAGCCATCACAAAATCTCATTTCTTTTACAGGACCCAGTGTCATTGGTGCACTGGACTGCACACACATAAGGATAAAAGCCCCCTCAGGTGGCAGATTTTGTAAATATGAAATCTTTTCACAGCATTAATGTTCAGGTGAACATAACTTTTTGATCTCTTCCATTGAACACTGGGAAAATGGCCTGGCTCAGTCCATGACTCCAGAATCCTCTGTGACTTGTGTTGTCCTCCACAATGTGGCCTGCCTGAGGAAGGAGAGGGCCCCCAGAGTGCCGCCAACCATGGACTGGGACAATCCGGAAATCTTCCCTGATTACAACAGTGGTCGGCTGCTGAGAGACCAATATGTGTTGAATTATTTTAGTTAGTATGTGTGCTTTCAAATTTTTTTTTGGCCTCTCTTGATGTTTGTGCTGTATACTGTGTGTATACTGTTTGTAATACAAGCTTGCAGGGATGCTACTGCATCCATTAATTGTCTTGTTTTCAGTTGTCTGAAATTGTCTGTTCAGTTAGTGTGTGTATGGATTTGTCCTGCATTTATTTCAGTGTGCAGACATGAGGGGGTGTTATATACAGACCTTTGGTTGTATAATATGATTTGATTCTGTGCTTTCCATCTTGTAGAGTCACTGTGTGACTTCAGTTTCGAAAAGAGCTGATGGTTTACCTGCTTTGTTTTGCCCTTATTCAATAAAGGAACTTAATGTTACACTTTGTGCTTTTATATTTATATGGAATGTGTATTTTATATGACAGAGTATAAGGGCCACACCGAGTAAAGGAGAAAGTCATACATTTGAGGCTGGTTCTTTCTGTGGAAAGATGCATATTGTTCTTACAGTCCTGATACTTGTAACAATTTGATGCTGATGTACCAAAATATTAAGTATGTCCTTGTTTCTGAAACCATACTGACGTACAATTTCACGAAATGCCCCACAACTGTTATTGTAACAACTGTGCTCCTCTAAAACAACAAGTTACAATATTACAACTTCATCCTTTGTGGCCCTAATGTTCTATCATTTTATATATATATATATATATATATATATATATATATATATATATATATATAGCCTCATTCTATTGGAAACTGTAAATTATCTAATGATAGCCACATTGTCAAACACTCATAATTTATCCAAAATTATTGAAATTATTAATCATAAACATAAAAAAATGACAGTGGGTCTAGTTATATGTGATAACAATGTATATTGGGCAGTGAAATAACTATTGGTTTTCTGTTTGTGGTGACTGCTGACTGACATAAGGGACGAGATTAAATAGATCCTGGAATTTAGCCTGGTCTGGAGCAGGCTAGCTCCACAGAATAGATGGTAATTTATACCATAACATATCCTCCTGCCCCCTATCCAGCTTTAGTGCAACCGGATCACGGATCAATTGAGCCAGGATCACTAAGATATCCCGGCTTAATCCCTTATCCTAGTTTTGTGCAATAGGCCCCAGAATTAAGACCATCTCCATAACAGTGAGCAATATTTGTGTTGTTTTTGAGTCTCAAGTATTTTAAGAGTTTGACTTCTTTCAATGCTTATTTTAAGTGTTATGTTAAATTGTTAGTCATTACCTGCATTAGCAGTTTTGAAATGTTCATGATTATTTTAGCATTGAAAGTGATATAAATTGACAATAAAGTATTTTGATATTGAACCTTTACAGTTTTTTTTTTTCATTTTTCATATTGCACCTCCTTCATGTTTTGTGATGTTATAGATGAATGAACTGTTGAATATTTATGCTGAAAACTGATATTTACCGAACTGAAATTATTTTGCTTTATCGGTTTTCAATTTAAAACAAATATATTATTTAAGTAAATCACAATTAAGCATTAAAGTATAATTATTACATAATAAGGGACCAGTCCAGTACCCATAAAAAACCCATACTGGGACCTGGTAAATAATGTGGCCTTCATTAGTGGGGCCAATATGGGCCCCATGTGTGTTGCCCAGCTGGGGACCAACAGAATAATGAACAATGAATTCTCTCAAGATGAAGAGCAAAAAACAATGTGTAATTTGTAAATGTCCTATTCTGCATTTTGTATAGATGACCTGATTTTTAAAACTGTTTTTTTTTTTTTTTCAAATAAACTATTCAATACACAGATAGTATCCTTTTTGAAGCTGCATTCTTTTGCTTGAGTTATTCATAAATTTTTACCGGAACGGTCAGATAGCGTTTACATGTTTATGACCAGGGAATGGGTTACCTCCGGGGCACGTTAAATCATGTACTCCTACCACATTCCAGCCTCTGACAGGGTTAATCGACGCGTTGAACTTTTCATTTATTTTTCATTCAGACCTTCTTGGCTGTAAGTGGGGTTAAAGAAAGGACCTTATCTAACAATACTTCTATTCATTTTGAGTTCCTCCTGCTGATCCATTGGGCCAGTGCTTCTCAAATAGTGGGGCGGGACCCCCAGGGGGGGCTCGAAGCGACACCAGGGGGGGCGCGCGAGACCCCGGGGAAAATTCTTTTTCAGGAAGTGATTTTTTTTGCACTGTCACTTAAAGACATTACACCCCAATCACGCTGATAAGCCGCTTGAATTTTTATTATTATTTATTGATTATATTTAATTGAATTTTTCAGTATCAAATGGCCAAAAAATATTATATTATATTATATTATATTATATTATATACTGTAAATAAGGATTTTTTTCAGGCAAATTGATGCATTTTAAGTCTTTTTTGTTATAGACTAAAAAACAAGGTAACACTTTATTTTACGACCCGCAAAGTACCGCGTAATTAAACCGAATTTACAGCGTACCTATTTGTAACAACAGGGTACCTCTACAGTACCTACTTGTAGGTATAAGGGAATAATATTTTAAGTTTGGGGTAATACGGGGGTAAGAATATATGGAAAATTATTCTCTAAGTATTTCATAACTACAGGGTACCTATTGTAATATTACGTGGTATGTATGACTTAGTCAAGTCTATGGGGAAATTATGTTTTATTTTTGTATTTTATTTTATTGTGAATTTTTCATATTGACTACTGAGTGTTGTATACAGTCGATGTCTACGAGCCACATCGGCAAATAAATATAACAGCGCATCACTTTTATTTTAGTAGCCTATATTACTTGCTTTTAATAACAAAAGTCCAGCTGATTTAATGTGGTTATCTTTTTTTTAGGTAAGTACAATAAAAATAACAACTTATTCCCTATTTACCAGGAAACTCTTACATTTGCGGACATATTTGAAGTGGTGCTTTGCAATTTATTTACTTTTATTTCAAATGACACAATAATGACCACAAAGCAGCACGCTATTTGTTTATTTTTAATAGGTGTTATCATTGGTAGAATAAAACTTTGCAACGTGTGTAAACACAAGTATTTTAGCCAAATATAATTTATGCAATGGCAAACCAGAATGAAACAACAGCAGATATCAGCTCCCGCTAAAGCAAAAGACGACTACATGCGTAGGCTAGCAGCTAGGCTACTGCGCAGGTGTAGAGCGCGCGGCCGTCTGCAGGAGGTTTTCTGGAACGCGATCCTGAGGTGAAATTTCTTTAGAGGTTTTAAAAACCGTGACAGAAAATAATTGAGAAGCACTGCATTGGGCAGATTTTTGTATTTTCTGTGTTTCACACATGCATCTCTTAATGTCTTCCAAGCTGGAACATTACAAAGCTTCCGGCCTCTGACAAGAGGCATGGAATTGTGACAGCAAGGGTAGGTTTATGTATAACAATAAACAGCAAGTAGGAAATGAAAAATATGTTGTCAGGAATAGAAAAGAAGATACAGCAATTTCACGCATCCGAATGGGTCATACTAGATTGAATCATTCTCTGTTTAAAATAGGAAAACATGAATCAGGGCAATGTAATTATTGTATTCAGCCAGAAACCATAGAACATGTATTAATAAAGTGTAAGAAATATGAGAATGAAAGGTTAATACTCATTCATGGGTGTTGATGCATTAATAAATATATTATATATTGTATAAATATATATATAATATAAATATATATATTATAAATATATTGAAAGAACAAGAAAAACAAAGTATTATATATGGTTCTATTATAAATAGGAAATAGGAGTATTTGATAGAATTTAACCTTTATTTATTTATGTATTTTTACTGTTACGCGAATGTCATACGCCTACCAGTGCTTCACACTCCAGTCCAGTTGGTGGCGGTAAATGCACCATAAGTTGGTTTGCCATCCGCCATAAAAAGTCAATAGAAGAAGAAGGGGCGCCCCCTCCCATGAAGGTCGGAGCCAGCTGCAAATGGGTGGAGGTTTAGCCGCAAGTGGGCTGTACAAACTTCCAGAGGATTCACCACCGTCCCATTTGAAGCGGAAACTTCTCCTACTTGCACATTTCTGAAATCCCTCCTACTTGCGGCATAAGCTCCTCCCCCTTGTGGCATAAGCTCCTCCCACATGCAGTCTCCGGGCTGCAGCGATATATATACTTGGAAACCATCATTCGCTATAAAACACGGAACCACCCGCTTTCATACATCCAATTCAACAACACATTCAACGAAACGTAAAGATGGCACACTGTGGCGGTAAGTGAAGCGATTTTATTGTTTCTGTTGGCGTGATTACAAATTTTATGAGAAGGGGTTTTAACATTAAGTGGCATTGCATCTTACGCACAGAAGCCAGTGGCACGTGCCACTACGTTTTGTGGCTCGTACCAGTGGCTCGTCGAGTGGCACGTCGAGTGGCACTCCGGTGTCCAATGGCTCATGCCACTTTTTAGTGGCTCGTCGAGTGGCACTTCTGATGTCCAGTGGCTCACACCACTCCGTTCAGTGGCTTGTCTAACGTTACTGATAGACACATGTCAGTAAAACTTAGGTCTGTTGGATTGAGGCATGTGGCACTAATACTAGTCACCGATCGAGCAACTTACGCGTGCTGCTGCTATGTTCATTTAATTGTGACACAATGATTTTCTGTGTCCTTTTTGACTCTGGTGTTTCAGGTAACCGAATGCGTAAAATGCATCGAGAGCTAAATAGGACATCTTGATGCTCGTTCAACAAGGGATTGTATGATCATAATTCACAATTTAAGTATTAAAAATTTAAATATTTAAAATGGGAAGGCAAATATTTGATATATTTAATAAAGCACAGCATTTGTCTGAGCAATATTGTATAATACTGTTAGTTTTTAATATATTATTTCTAAATGTGTTAATTGTGAAAATTTAGTCTGTGAGTGGCATGTTTTTTGTAACCAGTGTCAATGTGTTGTATTTAATAAAAAGTGTCATTTAGAAGAATCTCGCAGAATATTATAATAATTTTTCTTCAAAGTAGGCTACCGCATTTACACAAATGCACGCCAAAACAATAGGTGTCAGTCCAACCATGTTGGTAGTTTACAACATACTTTTTTTTTTATTCACAATTCTTTACAAATACAATTTACAAAATCTCTCGCTGGGAGACTTATGTGTAGAACAAAATTGAACACAGTTATAACAGAATAAAGTAAATAAAATAAACAGAAATAAAATAATTTAAAATAAGCATTAACAGTCCATAAGGCATGTCAAAGTTATCCACATAAGTATACTGTTCTCAGTCTACAATTTTCCTTAAATTAAAGTTACATGGAAGCTTATAAATTATAATGACAAAAATGTTGCGACATCTTCACATAGAGAGTACATCTTATCACTGGAATTTATCAGAAGTTTCAAGAAGCAAATTATTCCCTCAATTCAATTTTAAAAACCGGGATGGATTTTTGTTTAGCCATTTACATTTGTGAATATGGTATTTACCCATAATTGTTATAATATTATAAATTCTAAACATTTCTTTGGGAAGATTTTCATTACCAAAAAGAATTTGCTTTAACTGTAGTTGTGTAATATTTTCCATTTTTGTTCCCAACCAGTTCATGACATCTTGCCAGAAATGTTTTATCACTACACAAGAGAAAAACAAATGTTCAATATTTTGTCTTCCTGGGAACAGAACACACATGGCTCCACTTCAAAACCAAATCTCTTTTTAAGCATTTCTGCTGCTGGGTAATATCCATTTATAATTTTAAATTGCA
This sequence comes from Misgurnus anguillicaudatus, assembly GCF_027580225.2. Taxonomy (NCBI): domain Eukaryota; kingdom Metazoa; phylum Chordata; class Actinopteri; order Cypriniformes; family Cobitidae; genus Misgurnus; species Misgurnus anguillicaudatus. The sequence goes on along the minus strand of NC_073358.2, from coordinate 3,920,121 downwards.
TTTCTTTAATTGTAGGAGGTATAGGCCATTTCATGAATTTTATCTGACATTTTGTCATCATAATGCCTTATTTTTATATTTTGATCAAAACCATAAAATAGTTTACTTTTGAATATTTTGCTAATATAATTATTATTACATTTTTTCTATTTAAGGGAATTTGATTTAATTGCAATTTAGGCAAATTTATTTGACTTTTTGAAAAATGTAGATAGTTTTGTATCATATTTAATAAAGCTATTGGTATTGCTTTACATAATCTCTTTTTGAACTTTGTATATTAAATTTCATTTCAAAATCCGTAAAACTAAGAATGTTCATCTAATATATCTGTGATAAAAATGATTCCATTTTCAAACCAATTTCTCAGAAAAAGTGATTTCCTATTTACTGTTATTATTCTATTATTCCACAAGGGGGAGCCATGTGGTGTAAAATTATGAGTAAATACCATCTTCCAATAATGAAGAACTTGTTTATGAAACTCAGACAATTTAACAGGCAAATTGGAAACCTCGAAATCACACTTTAAAAGAAATTCTAAACCTCCCACTTTATTAAAGATATTTTTGGGAATATGATATAGAACTAGGTTTATCTAAAAAACCTTTTATCCAGTTAACTCTAAAAACTTCAAAGTCAATTGTTTTCAACCCCCTTTACTATAATCCTTTACAAGCTGTGATTTTTTTGATGTAATGAGTTTTATTACGTTAGATGAATTGATAAATTATAGTATTTGCTTTTCTTATATTATGTGAACTAATATAAAGAGAATAGCATGGGTAAATTAATTTAGATATCCCTTCTGATTTTGACAACAGGTTACGTCCTAAAATAGGAAAATCTCTTGTTAACCAATGATTTAAATTCCTTTTTATTTTTTCAAATTTCCCAATGATATTTTTGGATTCTCTTATTGCCAAATTTTTTGATAAATAAATGCCCAAGTATTTTACATCATTCTTAACTAGAATCATCTCCAAGTTTGTTTCAATACAATTATACAAAGGTAATATTTCAAATTTTTTAAATTAAGGCAAAGGCCTGAAGCCTTGAAAAAAACAGAAATCACATTTAAAGCCTTCTGTAGAATTGATTTGTCCTTTAGAAATATCACTGTATCGTCAGCAAATTGGCTTATTTTCAAATCGGTGTCAACCAATTTTTATCCCTTCCAGGTCTTTATTATTTACTACAAAATATGCCAAAAGCTGCGTACAAATAATGAATAATTTTGGGGAAATTGGGCATCCTTGCCTTATTCCACAAGAGACATTTATTCTAGGAGTGATATCTGATTGTAATAAAATATAACTATATATTTGGTCATAAAACATTCTGATTACCTTACAAAAACTGTTACCAAACCCAAAAAGTTGGAGCGATTTCAGTAAAAAAAATCATGTTCTAAGGAATCAAATGCCTTGAAAAAAATCAATAAACAATATAAGGCTTTCTGTGTTAATAAGGCTTTGGTAATCTATCATGTCCATAATTAGTCTCACATTGTTATGAATTTGTCTACCTTTAATAAACGCTGACTGAAAACCATCTATTAATTTATTCAAGACATTTTTTACTCTATAGCATATACCAAAGCTAGTAGTTTATAATCATTACAAAGTAAATTTATAGGTCTCCAATTATCTAGTAGGTAGTTTACATCCTATGTTTAAAAGCAATGTCCTATTACATATTTTACAACATGATATTTACACGGTGTTGACAGTGCAAATACGTCACGTGCCCTTCAAAATTACATTTTATATAGATTGTTATCCATAAGAAATAAGGGTTGTTAATTTTTACAAATTATTATTTCACAATATTTATGAGAATTAGTAATTATTTTAAATAAATTAAATTATTTCAAAGCAAAAAAGATTTTTAAGTAAGCTCCGACAGAAACACTTTACAAACGATTAAACCAATCAGTTATTTTATGCATTTCAAATGGATCTAAATGTTGCCTACAGTATGCTTTAAGAGAAGGGGCAGTTTTTTTTTTACTTCGATCTCATCTTTCATTTAAAGGGTGTGAATATCTAGACTCACTTAAATTAGGCCTACTACTTAAAAAAATAGATAAAAAAAATATTAATATAAAGGAAAGGCACAATGTTCACACGACCATGGCTCAGACAAATACTGTGCTTTATTAAATTAAAACACTCAAAATATTATGCATTTCCATTTTAAATATTTACATATTGTGATCATACAATCCCTTATGAACGAGCGTCAAGAAGATATATATAACTCTCGAGTCATTTTACGCATTCGGTTACCTGAAACACCAGAGTCAAGAAGGACACACAAAATCATTGTGTCACAATGAAATGAACACAGCAGCAGCACGTGTAAGTTACGCTCGGATCTGTAATGATCGATCGCTGACTATCAGTGCCACATGCCTCAATAGAACAAACCTAGTTTTACTGACATGTGTCAGTGTACGAGCAACTAAACGGAGTGGTACGAGCCACTGGAAACCGGAAGTGGCACGTGCCTGTGGCTTCTGTGCGTAAGATGCCTTGCCACTTTATGTTAAAACTGCTACTGGATTTCTTATTATTTAAAATATTGCTAAAATTGTCACCATGATGAAGATTTTCTGATTTGTGTTTTTCTGCTTATGTGGATATAAAATTAAAGGAGCCGTATGTAAGAAATGTATATCAATTCATACATTTGAATAAAATGGCCTTGATATGTCACTAGACATTAAGAAATCATTTTCATTTCAAATACTTATATCACTGACAACAGTGGTTTGTCATTTAAAAAGTGGAGTTGCAGCCCTCAACTGATGTTTATGTTGTCATTTTGTGTATTGGTCACCAGTTGTGTGATTGCAGTACCAGTTTAAGCCACAAGTTTTGTGATTGCAATACCAGTTTTGGCCACAATCCTACATACTGTTCCTTTAAGTTTCTAAAAACTCTTTGTCTCTAAACTTAGCGCTAGGCTACGTTAAACCGGTTGTAAACCTGCAAGCTTTTATATGATATTCTCGGGGGCGGAAATGAGCTTTACTACGTTTTTTTTCTCATATTTCTTATTATTTAAAATATTGCTAAAATTGTGAGATAGGACCAACTGCAGAAGCGCAGAACCATTCGTCATGGCAGTCTGAGACTGACAGTCTGAGGCCGGAAGTGGCGGAGTTGTAATCTCAGATCGGAGATGGACGGAGAATGATTAAACGTTAAAATCTATTAAAATGCTTTTTCATTCAAATCAAATGCTCAAGCTTTATTTTTTAAGATTTGTGTTAAATTTATTTATATTCATTACACATAAAAATGGATAATAAACTATACATTTAACTAAAAAAAAAACTATTAACAATTGTCTGTAGCAAATAACAAATTTTACGTTTTACATTATTTTACAGAAATACATAACACGCATAATTTACATGCATACGTGTGTGTGTATATATAAAATATAATTAATCTCAAATGGCAAAAAGTGCCTCAGTCATTCTGAAATCGCCCTATATATTTATAAATAATATAATAATATACAGTTGCATTTCAAATATCGTAAATATATCTTTTTAAATTAAATCTTTTTAATACATTTCTTAAAACAAGCACAACACGCACTCTGATCTCACGGTACTTTGAAGTCGAGTGAATCACTCTGTGCAAGCATTTATTTATTTTTTTGCTTTTTTTCATCGACGTGGGTCTTGATCACAGCTCCTGATATAATGGGTATGATTTTCTAACAAAGTTAGCGTCTGTACGGAGCATAAAAGACAGAAAACCCGCATGCCTGCATAATCATACCACCATATTATTTACAATATTGCTGGGCAAAGATTAATCGCGATTAATCGCATAGAAAATAAAAGCGATTTTTTTTTGCATAATATATGTGCGTGTACTGTGTCTAATAATTGTGTATATTTAACCACACACACACATTCATGTTTTCATTTCAGAATTGTTTTACTTATATATATATATATTAAACATGTAAATATATATAAACATGTAAATGTTTCTTAAATACATAAATTAATGTGTGTGTATTTATTTATACATAATAATCACACAGCACATACTCTTATATTATGCCAACAATCACTTTTATTTTGTATGCGATTAATCACGATTAATCTTTGCCCAGCACTAATTTACAACGACACAGAAGTAGCGGAATGCAAAAATAAAATAAAAAAAGAAGTAGCGGAATGCCTTATAAGGCCCACTTCTGGCCTCAGACTGTCATGACGTATGTTTCTGCGCTTCTGCAGTTGGTTAGTATTGGAAATTGTGAAGATTTTCTGATTTGTGTTTTTCTGCTTATGTCGATATAAAATTAAGTTTCTACCTCTGGTGATAGATCTGACCGTCGAACACGAGGGGGACAAACTGATAGATCTTTCAGATCCCTTGCAGGAGGAGGGGTTCGGCGTTGATGCAGCAGAGGTCCTACCACTATACGGTGAGTCATCTTTTGACTCGTTGAATATAAACTGTATTCGCAGCTTGCTTATTTCTGCTATGTTTACTCACGCAGAAAACTGTCTCGGGTGTAGCGATTGCGAGCCTGGCTGTAGCACCTCACGCCAGAACGGATGTGGTCGTTCATCTTGGGCTGGTGATCGTAGCGCATGCGCTGATGATGAGGCAGACTGGTCCAAGTCGCAGATGAACGCTTGCGATCAAGCTTCCTGGGCTGATGACAACGGATTACCATCGAGCGGTCAGCAGACACCGAACACTACTCATCCTTCTGTTGATGAAAATAATGATGAAAGCTCAAAAAAAATCCTAAAAGAAAATCCTCAACTGGTTCATGAATTTCGCAACAGAATACTGGCTCAATATGAAGAGATAAAAAAATATTTAGACAATTGTGAGCGTGAGCTTCATAGAAGATTTGACACTTTCGACCGCAAACTACAAGAGTTAAACGATCGTTTATGCCAGATTTACGTTCTGCTAGATGCTCATGACGGTGCTGTTCAGACGAGTCTAGATAGACAGCGTTCAGCCATAGAGGAAATAGCTCATCTTCTTCGGTGTTTATTGGTGGGTGGCAAACCAACTAGTAGGTGCATTTAGTAGGTGCATTTAGTAGGTGCTTCATGAGGCTTCGAAACATTTACGAATCTTTTGTTTCGAATCAGTGGTTCGGAGCTTGTTTCAAACTGGCCCAAGTCAGGTTTTTTTTTTGCAGTCAACAATGGTACAATGAAATATATGCAATTAAACAAAAGTATAACATTTTTTAAATCAACAAGCCAGAGTTATATAAAATAAATAAATAAACAAAGAGAGCGAGAAGGGAAAAAAAGAAAAAGAAAAAAGATGTCATTCAATTAGCAATGTCATATTTGCTTGCAATCATGTGAGCTCTGTCAGATTTTTTTACTGTTACAGTTCTTTAGCATAGTACAGTAATTCTTAAGCTCATTTTTAAAGTGAACGAATTTTGGTTTGGAGTCAGACCATTTTACTTTATGAATGTGAAATTTCCCCAGTAAAATCAACATCTGAATAAGATATTCCTTTTCTTTATCAAGTGTTTGATCATTGAAGTATATTAATATGTCCAGTCCAGTTTGAAGGATCCTACCTTAGATCCTCACGTGCAGAATGTTTTTATTATTGTGTTTTTTTTATCTTTAATCATTTATTTACATAATCATCTTGATCATTAGTTATTATCCATTTAATTATTGTATTTGATTATTTTATATTATTTTATCATTATCAATTTCATTATTATCAATTTTATTATTACATTATTGTTTATTAATTCATTTATTCATTATTGTTTTTTATTCATTATTCATTCATTATTATATTTCTGTATTTTATTATATCATTCATTCATTCATTGTATTTCTATATTTTATATGTCTCTTGGTGGTTCAGTTTCACATTTGGGAAGTTTCATAGAGTTGTTCTGTCTGTGTGTAAACAAGATAGATAAAGAGAATGTTTATGGAAGCCCAAGGTCTAAGGGATGTTACAGCTGAGCAATTTTGGTTATAACAAGTGCATTCTGTATTCCTGGGGTGGACGAGGTTTGAACATTGAGGCATATGCAACTGAAACTAACTGTCCATCAATAAAACTCTGTTCTATTTTATCATCTAAAACCTCCGTCTCACGACTCTGTTTACGACTCTGTTTATGCTCTCTTCTAGCAACAATTGATCAGCCTTGTATCTGACAGATGCTTTAACAAAGTAAACTTATATTTTCTGACGTGATCTGGTGTACGGGGCTGGATCGTTATATTTTTTCTGTGGTGTGGAGACCAGATCTAACAAGGGGCACCATTACGGGGGACGGGGTTGGGGGGCTGAGTATGCCAGGCATATGGGCACATGAGAATGCTAGGACAGTGGTTCTCAAACTGGGGGGCATGAGATGGTACCAAGTTTTATGACATTTTATAAAATATATTAATTTATCATAAAAAAACTCATAAAATAAGGATACTAAATAACACCAATATGTTTTAATATGTTTAATGTTTTGTTTTAGAATGTTTTACGTCATACATTTTCTTTGGGAATGCACAGTACAAACGGGGGGCCGCACTGCGAAAAAGTTTGAGAACCACTGTGCTGGGGGCCCCCACTGTCATCACTTTTTTATTTTTTACTAACTGTACACGTTTCAATTACTAACACTAGTTACATTTAGTACTACTTAAAAAAATCCACATTTGATACTTAATTTTATGTCAGCAACAATTTATTTTTATTAACATGAACCAAAAGCTACACCTGCAGCGCCCCCTAGACTCCTTATAACAGCACTGCAGAAAAAAATTCCAGGGGCACACAATGACAAACAAAACACGCAGTTTGTATCATTTAAAATTGAGTCACTTAAAATTAATATTGGGCCAGATTACAGTTTTAGCCATGCACAAATAAAATTTAGCCAGCACTATTAAAGTCATGTCTGGTAAATATTTAAATCTAACCATATTCTTTACAAGGTACAACAAGATTATTATTATTATTCTGTACTATGTTGTTGTTTTATATTTAAGATAAAGTGAACCGAAATTAAATAAACAGAAAAATAAGACATAAGAAAAAATAAACATAACTAGAGATATAGAAAGGTACATCACTAATAAAAAGACCAAATTAAACAAAATTTTTAAGGTGGGGCAATATATAAATACAATGCAAAGTAGAGCCAAATGATGAGTCAATGCAAATATTATGTTAAGTGCAGAATGCAAATCTCTATATATTGTGTTAAAGAGTCAGGTGATAAAATAGTGCAAACTTTGAAGACAAATATTACAATCTTAAAATGCTGGCTTATTTTTAACCCAGTGTTGGGTCAAAAAGGGATATACTGCTTGTAATGTAACCTAGGTTGTTTCAACTCAAAATGCTGGGTCGTTTTAACACATTCTTGGGTCAAATACAAACATTTTCTGGGTTAATTTAACCAAATGGCTAGGTTTGTCCCTTTTTGACCCAACGTTGGGTTGAAAATAACAAAGTAATAGAGCAGTACAGAAAAAGATGAAATCACAATATGAGAGATAATTATCTAAACGTACAGTATAATGTTATTAGAAAATCTACAATCACTATTTAACAGATGTTGAGAAAAACAGCTATGCAATTATTACTATTTGTCTCAATCGAAGAACTTATTTTAATTAATGAAGACAAGATTTAAAACTCAAATCCTCGGTTACATAATTTACTGGCTAAACATGCTTACAACTGCACCCACGGTGGCCCCCACAGCACCCACGATGGCATTGCCAATGAAAGGGATTCCTGCCGCACCTAGAGATAGTAGTAGTAAACATAGGGGACACACTGCCAAAATGATTGATGGTGCCCTTTGACCTTAGGGGAGGGGCTGACCTTTTGACCTGCGAGGGAGGGGTGACCTTTGACCGGACCACCCACGTCGTGAACCTTTGACCTCCGGGGAGAGGCTAACCTTTGACCGGACCGTCCACGACGCGTTGAACTTTTAACCGGTACGCCCACGTCACGTTGACATGTTTATGTCCGGATTTATCTCCGGGGCGTGTTAAATCATGTCCTCCTACGATAAAACAATAAAAACAGTGTGGTCTTCATTAAAAAAAAAAAAATGCTCCCATCATAATTTATATAAGGTGGGGCATAATATGTATAATAAAAGCCAGGGAAATCAGAGTTACGACAATCACAAACATGGATAGGCCGTGCAGCTCATGCGATACTCCGGTGAGTGAATGGTGAAACAGCACGGAGCATCCAGCCACGGCGACGAAAAAAATCAACCTTCAACATGCATTGAAACTCCAACATGCACCACCCCAGAACGCGCGACATCGCTACAATCCGCCATGCTGGCATTGAAATACCGCGAAACACAATTTTTTTATGTGAAATGACCAAAGAAATCAAGTGTTCTTTCTTTTCTTTTAAACGTCATCCTGACTTATGAGGCTATATTCATGGTGAGAATAAGCTGTAATTATATAAAGCAAGATTAGAAAAGATGTTCAAAATGAACTTTCTCTAATAATTATGTATGGACACGACCGATCAAAAAACATGTTCAAAAGCATCAACACAATAAAAAAGGTTTCTCACAGCGGCAGATGAAATACAATCCAAAAGAATAAAGAACAATGAACTCCGCCAAGATGAACATTTTGTAGGATTTTCTCTAGAGAGTAAAATTTGAAGTGTAATTTTTAAATGTCCTATTCTGCATTTTGTATGGATGACCTGATTTTCAAAACAGAAGTTATGTTTTTTCAAATAAAAAAGTGGTCTTCTGCCACTTACACAGATCGCAGTCCCCAAAGTTGCATTCCTGAGAGATGCTTCCACTCCGAATCGTAAATCGTTTTGGTAGTGCCCGTGTGAGGACCGAGATATTTTGTTTTGTAACTCGTAAAGCATGTCCAGTCCTCCTGCGATAGCAGGACAGTGTTTATACAAGGGGCCTGCATTAATGCAGCTTGCGTTGCTTTCATCATATTAATAAGTACAGCATAAGTAAAGACAAAAAGACACATACTACAAAACATTACCTGTCTAAAAACTGAGACTTTTAACTTTAGGTTATTAGTATATTAGGTTTAGTATAGTTTTCAGACTTTCAGAAAGAACTCATCAACTTAAAGAATAAAGCACTTATCAATCACATTTATTTTAATCTCAAAAACTCAAGTTTACGTCTAGTATTTATTATTGCACCTGAAATACAAGTACCTGAGACATGCTTACACTCCTTAGCCAAAACACTGAGGGGCAGTTTCCCGGACAGGGATTATCTTAATCCGGGACTAGGCCTTAGTTTAATTGGGAAATATAACTAGTTTTAACAAACATGCCTGACTAAAAACATTACCTGTGTGCATTTTGAGGTAGAACAAAGGGCCCTGATGTATTTTAAGATATGTCAGTGCAAGTTGTTTTCAGTTTGGACAGCTCTTAAAAATGTTTTAGTCTAGGACTAGTCTAATCCCTGTCCGGGAAACCGCCCCTAAAACATTTAGTGCTTTTGCATTTAATACAATATTCAACAACACTTGACAAATCACTCCATACAAGACAATCAAATTATATACATTCAATGAACACAACATACAAAGTCTAACTTCATCACATGCTTTGATGCACTCATTTCTCTGTCTCTGTTGTTCTTAGTTGTCAGTTATCGGCTATGTAAACTGTGTATTAAACTCACACTACTCTTTACCCAGAATAACATGTACTTCTTCCGTGGTGACAAAGCGAGGTACATGATTTCTTTAATTTATATAAACACAAGTAAACTTTTTTATTGTAAAATAATCAAATAAAATAGTAAGACTAAAGACATAGGCCAGGGGTCTCCAACACGTCGCTCGTGAGCTACTGGTAGCTCGCGTCTTAATTGAAGGTAGCTCGCTCGCGGGTTTATTTATTTATTTATTTTCTGTGGTTATGGCGCATTTGGATGTCTGGTTAGTGTTACAAGCGCCTGTGGTAGTAAAGACTGGGTACGTGTTTGACGTCGCGTTGAGCTGTGTAGACCGGCGTATCATATGACATCAGTAATTTAACATGTATGATTAAAAAAAAACAGATAAGTCCGCGCACTCGTGCCGGACGATCCGCGTAACGCGGTGAAGCCCGCGCCGCGACCACGTCCGGACGATCCGCGACGCTGTGAAGCACGCGCCCCGGCAACCGGACGATCCGCGCAACGCTGTGAAGCTCGCGCCGTGGCAACCGGACGATCCGCGCACATCTCGAGTCGAGGCACTATGGTTAAAATGGATGCCGTCATTTTCGGATTCATTTTTGATACAACGAAAATACAGTCGTTGTCACAGGTTCAATGGGTTATTATCATCTCATATTTAAACATCAAATGTCAAGAGATACCAGAGAGCCATACGTGACATACATGCACATCCCCATTATGAATTAAAAAAGCAGTAAATACTCTATGTTTGGATCATCTTTCTAAATCTGATCTTTAATAATTGATTTTTTTTTTATTCAAAATGTGGTATTTTTGGACGAATCCTACAAGAGGTGATAAAAAAGTATTAAGACAACATGAACGTTTTTTTTGTTGTTGTAGGATGTGTTCTTTCATTTGATGTATCGTATGTTTATGTTTAAAGAAAAGCATTTTCTGGAAGGTATTACAATTTTGTGAAAAATAAAAAAAATGCTTGCACTGGCTGGCAACTTAAAAAAAAAAAAAAATGCTGTCAGGAAAGAGTTAAAATCACAGTGAGTTAATAGACCGGTGTCTATTAACTCACTAATTTAGGTATAACGTGACACAAGTAGCTCTCGACCACTTTTATTTTTTAGAAAGTAGCTCTCCAATGAAAAAAGGTTGGAGACCCCTGCTATAGGCTAACTGATGATCCTTACATATGAAATACCCGCACAAAATCATCTAGGTATAGCCTATTCTTAAAGCGACGTTGGTTTTATTACACCATAATATAAGAAAAATAAATCAGTATATACTATAAAGATTCACTTTGCTATCATTTTCAACTAATGTTGATTTATTGTGTTGTACTCAAAACATCTGAACTTCAGTCAGCTTTTTGGGGGGCTGATCATAATGCATCTTGTATGGAGTAATTTGTCAAACATTACCAAATATTACATTAAATGCACCAAAAGTTTTAGTGCCTTGGCCAAGGAGCGCGAGCATGTCTCAGGTACCTGTATTTCAGGTGCAATAATAAATACTAGACGAAAACTTGAGTTTTTGAGATTAAAATAAATGTGATTGATAAGTGCTTTATTCTTTAAGTTGATGAGTTCTTTCTGAAAGTCTGAAAACTATACTAAACCTAATATACTAATAACCTAAAGTTAAAAGTCTCAGTTTTTAGACAGGTAATGTTTTGTAATATGTGTCTTTTTGTCTTTACTTATGCTGTACTTATTAATATGATGAAAGCAACGCAAGCTGCATTAATGCAGGCCCCTTGTATAAACACTGTCCTGCTATCGCAGGAGGACTGGACATGCTTTACGAGTTAAAAAAACAAAATATCTCGGTCCTCGCACGGGCACTGCCAAAACGATTTACGATTCGGAGTGGAAGCATCTCCCAGGAACGCAACCCCAAGGACCACGATCTGTGCAAGTGGCAGAAGACCATATCTTTCTATTGAACAGTTTATTTGAAAAAACATAACTTCTGTTTTGAAAATCAGGTCATCTAACATTTAAAAATTACACTTCAAATTTTACTCTCTAGAGAAAATCCTACAAAATGTTCATCTTGACAGAGTTCATTGTTCTTTGTTCTTTTGGATTGTGTTTCATCTGCCGCTGTGAGAAACCTTTTTTATTATGTTAATACTTTTGAACATGTTTTTTAATCAGTCGTATCCATACATTGTGCTAAGATTATTAGAGAAAGTTCATTTTCTAATCTTGCTTTAATTACAGCTTATTCTCACCATGAATATAGCCTTATAAGCCAGGATGACGTTTAAAAGAAAAGAAAGAACACTTAATTTCTTTGATCATTTCACATAAAAAATTGTGTTTCACAATATTTCAATGCCAGCATGGCAGATTATAACAATGTCACGCATTCTAAAACGGTGCATGTTAAAATTTCAATGCATGTTAAAAGTTAAATTTTTTCGTCGCCATAGCTGGATGCTCCGTGCTGTTTCGCCGTTCACTCACCGGAGTGTCGCGTGGGCTGCACGGCCTGTCCATGTTTGTGTTTGTCGTGGCACTGATTTCCCTGGCTTTTATTATATTATGCCCCACCTTATATAAATTATGATGGGAGCATGGAATTTGTTTTGATGAAGACCACTTGTGTAAACACTGTTTTTGTTGTTTTGTCGTGGGAGGACATGATTTAACACGCCCTGGAGATAACCCCAGACATAAACATGTCAACGTGACGTGGGCGTACTGGTTAAAAGTTCAATGCTACACGGGCCGTCGGTTCAAAAGTTCAGAGCAGCGTGGGCGGTCGGTTCAAAAGTTCACGACGTGGGAGGTCCGGTCAAAGGTCACCCCTCCCTCGCAGGTCAAAAGGTCAGCCCCTCCCTCGCAGGTTAAAGGTTACCCCCTCCCTCGCAGGTCAAAGGGCACCATCAATCATTTTGACAGTATGTCCCCTATATTTACTACTGATAGTAAATAGGAGTAAAGAAACAAAAAGCATATATGATGTGTAAACTATAGTTAAAGCTGCGTGCGCTCCATGCACAAACTGTTTCATAATACTATTTTACTGTTAAAGGATTTATTTCATGTTGATTTTTGCTTTACCAGCTGATTGAAGAAGTGCTACCAGAGATCCGCCTGCGACCCCCCCACCACCAGCAATAGCTGCCAATGACATTAAAGAGGAGGCAATAGAACCTGCAGTTATTCCACCTGCAGTGAAACCAACAGCAGCCAGAGCAGCAGGAGCTGCTGCAATTGCTGCGACTGTCAATAGAAAGATTACATATTTCTTGGTTCAGAAAGATACTCATAATGCAGATCATTGTTTATTCCATAGAGTGTGTAAATGCCAATAAAACATGCAAATAGGTCTTATGTTTTTTGATAGTAACAAAATAAGCCATTCAAGGATAATATTTGTTTCTACCTGCTCCTGTACCTGTTGCGAACATAGTAACTAAGAGGATGAATAAAAACAGAGAAAAGTGTTTGTTAATTGCTAATAATTTAAAAATGATATTTAAGAATGTACATTTCAATTATATTTGATGATACTTACAGCTGGGGTTCTAAAGCTCTACTGGGTGGATATTTTCAAGGAATGAAACTAAAAGTTATTAAACATAGACACACCACAAAGACAAACATTTAGCCAATGAATGGAGCTAGCTGGAGGCAAAACAAAGGGAAAACTGAGGTTTTATGTGTATATAATAAGAATTTAAAGGACAAATATTTCTTAACAAATAACATAGTGCATATTTTTGTCTGTAAAACACCTATTTCTTATGTTTATAAAGATTTTAAGTATTATTTGGATACAATATCTACTTCCAGCAATGTTAAAGCCTTTAAATTGTCAACATTGTGTGCATCTTATAATATCTGTTCCTTCCAATAATGCACAGTTGACTGTGTACTCTGTGACTTTGTGCCTGGTTGTTTTATGATGCAAATTACTCCTGGCCCTTTTTTAAAAAAAATGTGTCTGTTTTTATTTTATTTATTTTTGTTCCTTATTTTTAGTCTTGTGATTTTGTTGTTAATACGGTTACTTGTTGATATTCCTATTATTTTTTTAAATAAATAAAAGTATTTTAATTACTAAATACATTTTGTAGAAAGTAATGCTCAATTGAATATATTTTTGAATTTGGAAATATATTTAGTTTCAACCTTCATATATCAACATATATTTTAATATGTATTTGAAGGTCAAGCAAATATATTTTGAATTTTACATCCCATATGGCAAAAATGTATTCTTTGCCAAAATATATTTTATATATTTGCTAAATACGTAAATTTATGAAGTATATTTTTTAAATAGAAAATATATTTAATTTTAACCTTTTTAAAACAGGTTCATAACATAAATAAAGTTTTTCTGCCAGTGCAACGTAAATATATTTCATTAAATTAAAATATATATGGATTGCTAAATATATTTTTAAAGCTTTAAAATGTATTTATTTATTTATTAAATATATTTTAAAAATATATATTGGTGAAAAAAAATATTTTTGTAAACATATTTCAAATATAGTTTTTGGCCATTTTTGTATATTTTGAAATTAATAAAAAAAAAAGTTTGCCTATGGGATAATATTTATTTATATGGTATTTTGAGCTACAACTTCACATAGGTACTCAAGGGACACCAAAGATATATTTGACACCTTAAAAAAAGGCTTGTGAAATGTCCCTGAAAAGCATCCATCCATCATAAAAGTAATCCAAAGGACTTCCTTATATACTTCTAAGAAAACCATGTACAACTGGGAAAGGCATGAGAGTAAACGATGAGAGACCTTTTTGTAAACTATTCCTTAAAAGAACTTGTTTAAATTAAAAAAATAAGCTTGTTTGACTTCTAAAGTTTATGTGCTAGGTGGAGGTTTGTATAATATTTTAAGCCATGTGGTCTTTTGAGATACTGCATAGATTGACCACTAGATGTCACTAAGTGATTACTGTGGGTTAAGGTTAGTTGTTCCTGTGAGAAAGAAGAAGCAGTGAAGTTTCTTTCTTTGGCTTCAAGAGCCAGATGTGAACCATGAGCTTCAATCAACTAAAGTTCTGAATTACGTTATATAATAGTAATTGAGTAATCATTTTACAAGATACTACAGCTTTTAACAGGCAAGGCGGGGTCAATACCACTAAACCCCGCCCCTAAGGCGGCTCCCTGGATCAAACGTCACACAATCCAACCCATTTCAGCGGGAAGAAGTAAATAAACTCACCAGACCAAAAAGCTGTGTAAGCTTGTTCATGTCGTCATGGAGAGAAACGAAGAGGCAGCTTGTTTGCTCATTTTGCTTTGTGTCTGGTGGAAGATGAGGCAGCGAATCCAAGATGAGAAGATAAACGCTGAGCGGCGTTTACGCAGACAGCGCATGTTGGCGGCGAGGCGCGAGAGAGCGATGCAGAGACGAGCGTGCGAGTTGCAACGACAGCGAAAACGACAACTGTTGATGGCAATGGTAAATCTTTTCTTAATAAACATTATATAACTTATTGTTTAAGCGTAGCTGACATTAGCATGCAGTGGCCTGTTACAGCACGACGAACTAGAATTCTTGATTCTGATTGGCCAGTCGCGACTACATTCCGAAATTTGTTATTCGATAAAAAAAACCTCACATAACACGCTGTTTCTGCTTATCTCATGTTAATGTGGAGCACATATAAAGTAGTATTACATCATTCCTTCGTATATCTAAAGAGTATTTAGTTTAATCAGATTTATAAAAGACAGACCAGGTTTATCCTTTAGGCGTAAGTTAACGTTACCTCGGGCGGAGCGAGTCACGAGCAAGCAACACAAACAAAACATTATCCCACTATCTCTGGATGACCTTTATGATTCACTACATGTTGGTATCGTTACATTTATATGCACTTTGACAACAAAACGCAGACGTTTGATGCAGTTTTACTTACCATTTGTGACTCATGACATTTTAACAAAATCCGAAAACGTGCACAACTCCGCTTCTACCCCGGATAAACAAACTATATCCATCGTGTTTCCATAATGCTGGGTTATTTGGGAAGCTGCACAAGCTTAAATTTCCCTCACAAACACACTTCTTTGGTGGCGTTGATTTCGTGTCAGTTCTTG
Organism: Misgurnus anguillicaudatus; assembly: GCF_027580225.2. NCBI lineage: Eukaryota > Metazoa > Chordata > Actinopteri > Cypriniformes > Cobitidae > Misgurnus > Misgurnus anguillicaudatus. The sequence continues at coordinate 3,904,315 of NC_073358.2, read as the reverse complement.
GTTGGTGTGCGCTATTCAGGTTAAAGTGCCCATATAAGGACTTCCTCTGTACTTCCTGCACTGAAATTGCCAATAAAAGGAATACAGCAAGATTGTTACATGGATCGTTGACGTGACATTAATTATTTTGTGTCCATATGGTTCATTTAAATGTGTATGTGGCGTTAATGTGGTGTAACCGGTCCGTGTCAATTGTTGTATTTTTTTTAAATATAAATGTATTCATAAAAATGTGGGATAAAATATAATCATGTAGTTTAGTGTAATATGATTTTTTTTACATACATTTTTAAATAATTTGTCAAATATTATTTAGAAAACAGAGCTGTTTTCAGCATGTCAGACTCGGGACAAATATTACAAAAGCGCATTAAAATGTACATTTAAAAATAACCAATGAAATTATATTTAAACACTTTTGATGATTATGCTTACATGCCATCAAGGTGGATAAAATATTTAGTATTTCTCATTCTTTGGCGCAATTGGGCGGTTACCCCATTTGACATTTTCAGGTCCATTCAGTCTAAAATTTTATAAAATGGTGCAAATGTAATTTTTATTCCATAAAATTAACATTTACACCATGGGCATTGAAATAAACCTCATGTGTGCTATTTTTGAATTTCTCGTCTTGCCAAAACTTTTGTCACTGACCCACATATGAATCTTTCATGTTCCGAAAACTTGTACAAACCCTGGCGAAGTGCATTCGGCACAGACATGCGTCACACATCCAACTACTTTTTTTGACACTTTGCCTATGTTTAGCATGAGGAATCCAACTCTTAAACTGCGTTAATGAGTCAGAATGAATGAAATTCCCTTAAACCCCCCTCCCCAATAACAGCCTCCATGTTCTGTGAGTAATCTTGACAGTTTAATATTTATAAATGTAAATAAGCAATTAAAAGCATGTATGGGAAGAATAACATAAATGGGAGAATGAGTGATTAAACCAAATTGCATGTTCATCTAACTTTAAACTAGTTTAAACGCTTCCTCATGGAAGGTTTTCGCTAGGATGTGCTTTTCTTCGTGGAAGGTTTTTATTTCTTACAACTGAGAATTTTTTTTATTAAAACAATATTTTGTATGCATATATTTACAAACGTGGCATGTAGCATTGTAATAAGCGGGATCATTTACATCCAGCAGATTTTTGTACTTTCTTTAACAGTAATATAATATACCTTTCATCAGTTACATACCAGATGATGTAAATATACTATATTTGCTTATATGCTATATTATTTATTTATTTATCTATTTAACATTAGAGAAATAGTGTTTAATGTGATAATGTTTACCTCTCATTACAATACAGATGCTGCATATCCCTCTTGCTATGTATACGTGTTTACTGTATTCGTGTATATCTTTAACACAATTATTGAAGTAATGTTTACCTTCATTTAATATTTTTTAGATGATGCATCACTATTACACCACTATAAGGCGTCCCCCCAGGGTGTGGGCCTACCCTCGAACAGGTGACTGGTGGGAGAACACCGCACAAAGATTCACAGATGACCAGTGGCTGGAGGACTTCAGAGTTTCCAGAGACACATTCACATACATTTGTTCAACTCTGAAGTCTGCACTACAGAAAAAAGACACGCGATATCGACTATGCATACCTCTGGAGAAACGGATAGCCATTGCTTTGTATAAACTGGCATCATCTTCCGAGTACGGCACGGTGGCTAACCTGTTTGCTGTCAGTCGGACTTCTGTTTGCCACTGCGTGCACGACTTTTGCAAGGCTGTGATTGCGATTCTTCGGCCAAAATTTATCCAAACACCCGACCGGGCCAGACTTTCTGAGATTGCAGATTTTTTCGAGGAGAAGTATGGAATTCCCCAATGCGTTGGCGCTATACATGGCTGTCACATCCCTATACTGAAACCTTCACAGTACGAGTCAGATTTTGACAATGGAGAAGGCTGGCAATCCATAATTTTACAAGCAGTTGTGGATGGTAAAGGGATGTTCTGGGACCTGGATATTGGACAGCCAGGGAGCAAAGATGACTCTAGTGTCCTGCGAAAGTCACACCTTTGGACTTGGGCCACAACTAGCGATGCATTTTCTAGCAGAGTTAAAGACGTATGCGGAACGGATGTAGGCTACTTTATTCTTGGTGACTCTGCTTACCCATTACAGAGATGGTTGTTAAAACCATATCCTGGTACTGGCAGGATTACAGACGGACAAGAACTGTACAATGCAAAAACAAATCAAGCTCATTGTGTGGTTAAGCAAGCATTCGGGAGGTTGAAAGGGAGGTGGAAGTGTATCAGTAAGAAAAATAATTGCAGTGTTAATCTTGTGATTGACATGGTGGAGGCATGCTGTACACTACACAACCTGTGCGAATTACGCATGGACAGATTTTTGCCAGAATGGGGTGCTGATGGTGGTAAAGTTCTTGAACGACCACCTTGTGATGTTGATGATGATGGGTCAGATGCAAGAAATGCCCTGGAACAGTTGTTCATGCAACAACAACAACTGTAAGATATTGTGTTTGTTTGCTACAAATAAAACAGTTTAAATGAAGTTTTGGTGTTTTGTGCCAAAATGAGTTACTTTGTGCCCAGCTCTCCCCTACATGTGTTCCTTAGGTTTAAACCAATGACCTTTTGTGCTGCTAACGCAATTCTCTACTTTGATTATTTCGCTACTTTATTTTGATAGTTCTTAATTTGGACGATTTCTGTAGGATACGTTTACAGAGTCTGAATACAGTACACATCTGATTTTAAATATGGCCCCTGGGGTGAACTGCAGCCCTCCCTACATGTGCAATAATATTTACTTAAAAAAGCGAATGGTTGTCCAAAAGTCACTAGTCTTTTTGCTATGCATTTGTAGTTAATGTAGTATTACGTCATTCCTTCGTATATCATAAAGAGTATTTAGTTTAATCAGATTTTTTAAAAGACAGACCAGATATAGTTAAGTTTTAACAGTATAAGTTAACGTTACCGCGGGCGGAGCGATTCACGAGCAAGCAACACAAACAAAACTTTATCCCACTATCTCTGGATGACTTATATGATTCACTACATGTTCATTTCGTTTACATTTATATGGACTTTGCAAACTAAACGCAGACATTTTATGCAGTTTTACTTAACATTTGTGACTTATGACATGCCCAATTTGAACACAAAACCCAGCGTTTAACAAACACACGCACGCAACTCTGCTACTACTCCAGATAAACAAACTGTATCCATTGTGTTTCCATAATGCTGGGTTCTTTGGAAAGCTGCACAAGCTTAAATTTCCCTCAAACACACAACCTCTTTGGTGAGGTTGATTTCATGTCAGTTCTTGGCTGCTGTGCGCTCTTTAGGTTAAAGTGCCCATATAAGGACTTCCACTGTACTTCCTGTACTGAAATTGCCCATAAAAGGAATGCAGCAAGATGGTTACATATGAATCTTTCATGTTTGAAAACAACTTCCTGAAACTTGTGCATTCGGCACACGTCCAAATGCTTTTTTTGACACTTTGCCTTTTGTTTAGCATGCATGAGGAATCCAACTCTTAAACTGCATTAAGACAGAATGCATGAAATGCCTCCCCCCACCCCAATAACAGCCTCCAGGTTAATTTCTCACAAATGAGCTAAAAATGTATTAAAACAATATTTCATGTGCATATATTTACTAACACGGCAAGTGGTCTTGTTTAAGCAGGATTATTACATTCATTCAAGAGGTGATGAAGCCACACTAAATTGGCGACACTGGTTGCACTGTGATTGACAAATTGCTTGTCTGTATTTGGCTCAAATTGTCTAAGTAATTTTTTAATCATACTGCAGTTTTATAATTTACAGCAAATTATTTAATTTCCCCAGTTATGGACCACAGACCACACATGTGGAATGATTCTATTGTTACATCATTGTAGAATGTGTTATGATGTCATCAGTCTGCCAATCTATACAAACAGCACTCGGTTACAGAAATTCACTTTGCAGTCTGCATACTGATCGAGTCGTTTTAAGCAAAGTAAGTACAAACATCTTAACAACAAAACAAGATAATCATTTTGGTCACCCTAATTACACATATTTGTTAATTGGTTTATGGAGGAAAGCAGCATCACTTTAAAAAGATTTGAATGTAAAGTTTTGTGGATTGTAATTTGTATTTAAGCAGAAACAATGCAACCTGCAATATTCAGTCTTATCCACAATTAAATTTGTGGATAAACATTCCCTTCAATTCAGTTTTTTTCCTGTTACAGATGGCAGCTCAGAATACGCAAATGAAAGACAACATGGTGGTGATAGTGATGGGCAATCAAACGCTTAGACTGGTTAAAAAAGAACCAGCCTATTCGATTTATTGCATCACTTCTGAAGTCACCGATTCAGCCACTCAAAAGGACATTTATCAAGATCTCCCAAATGTCCCACTGTACGCTGACACCCCCAGTCAAAAAGAGGAGGTCTCCAAAACCTTGACGGACCGTTCCATGGTTAAAAACTTTGGGCAAGACCTATATGACAACCTAGTCCATGCACTTCAAGGAGAGGGATCTACAAGTTTGACAGCAGGGAGCCCAGCATCACCTGAAGACGGCAATGTCATCCAGGCCGTGGTATCAGATGTTGTGAAACTATGTGGAGCGGTGGAACCTGAACCCTCACCGGAAAGTGTTTCTGAGACGGCAACACTTCCAGAAACAATCGGAATGAAGGCAAAAACGGTGAAGACCTTCTTTCAAACAAAGTGGAACAGGGTGAAACGTCCCTTCACCTCCGGCCTGAGGTCCGATAAAGTTACACCGTTCAACTAAAATGAGATGAATGTATTCTGTTCTATGCAACAAATAAATTTTATGTGCAACAAAAATTATCTGTGCAAATTTATGAAAAATACAAGATCATTGCACTGGCCACAAATACATGTTAGGTTGTAGAGGGCTTACTTCTTGCATTAGCTGGGCGGCATACTTTACCAACTCAACATCATATTGTGGAGGTTTCTCGGACAGGGTTTAGCTTAAGGACTAGGCCTGAGTTATATCAGGACATTAGTTTTTACAAACATACCTTACAAAAAACAATACTGGTGTGCATCTTGAAACAAAACAATGGCACTGATATATGTAAAGATATGTTATTGTAAGATGATTTTAAATTAAGGCAGCTCAAAGGTGTATTTTAGTCTGAGACTGGATAAGCCCAGTTTGAGAAACCACCCCATTATCATCATATACTGTTTTTGATAGTTACCCAATTCAATGCAAAAGTTGCAAAAATGCAACTGAAACAGGCAAGACAAATATTTTTATTGTATTTACTACGAATACTACAAACTAAATTTTTTTTTTTTTTGCTTACGTTTGAAACTAGCTTTTTAGTACAAAACATGTTTTGCATACATTTGACAGGTCTTGCACTGATTTTGTAATTTGTTTTGACACACTAAAAATAAATGATTCTGACCCTACTTAAATTTAACATAATTAAAATGTGCGCATTTAATCTATTACAATATTATTTTTGTTTTAATGAAAAGTGTGTTTTAAATCAACTTACGTGAAGTTGACTCATTTAAGTTGGAACTATTTGTGTCGTATTAAAGCAATATTGCTAAAACTGGGCAGGGATTTCCCAGCATGCTTTGCATGAGAGTAAATATTAAAATAACAGGTTATTTTATGCCGTTTTAATTAAGATAAGAAAATATAAGATTATGCCATAATCAGCATCTGTTTTAGTGTTAGTTATGGTTAGCTTGCTAATGTGTGCTGTATTATAACTTCATATTTTGAAATTTGGATAGAACTAACATGATTAGATAATAGTAGCATTGGTGAATTTAACTAATTTTTACGCAGATCAACTTAATTTAATTGTGCTTAAGGTAACTTAAAACAATTGAGTAAGTTCAACTTCAAATTTACCACTTACTTCGCGTTACTCTATTTTTTTACATTTAATGTGTAACACACCTTCTGTGTTATTATTCATTGTGCTGCCCACCACGGTCCTGCAACAGATGAGAAATGTCTTGTCTGAAAGTGTTCATTTTTCACAAAATAGAGTAACGCGAGTAACAAACTCATTTAAATTTCAGTAGTTGTAACTGCGTTACTTGATTTAAAAAAATACTTTGTAACATGCTTGTTACGGCTAAAAGTAGTGGAACTACAGTAACGGAATTTCTTTGTAAGGCGTTACTCCCATCACTATTTTTGTGTTGTCCCTTTCATTTATTTTAACATGAAATAATGCATTAAATGGCATGACACACAGAATGTGTAAAAAATTAACACATCATTCATTTTTTACAGTGAAGTTATACTAACACAGGACATGTGAGGTGAGAGTCATAAAAGTTTAATCCCAAAGTATAACACACCAGGGGGTCAGCTTTATCCAAATTAACATCATTTGGAAACTCTTTGGTCTTTAATATCAAATATTGACTTATACTGCATAAACCACCAAGATTTACAGTACTACATTTTAAAATCTTAAATGATTGAAAGAAAGTGTTGAAATTGTCTAACCTGAGAATAGAAGCAGGAAAAACATGATTATGAAAATGTTTTGCCTGATTTAAGTTTTAACATGTTTACATTTTCACATTCTAATAGGCTTGGCAAACAAATCAAAGAAAGTAAAAGTAATTGATAAAAATGTGGCATATAGATGTTTCACTTTCCTGAGAGGTTTGAAGAAAGAACAATGTAAACTTATATTGATTAAGCACTTTTCAGTTCAAATAAACTTCATGAATTAAGCATTGACATATACATTATTTATATTTACATAAAGCCCCAGGTATTACACCTGTGTTTGGTCATAAGAGTGCAGACAGTATCTCCACACCCCCAGCAGGCCTGTACAGAATGTGCCGGTCCAGGTTTACCATTACAATATTGACAAGCACCCGAGTTTGCAGATTTCAAGAAACTTTTTGGGTTTGAAGTAATGAGCTGCTTGAGATTATTTAGGATGGCTGTGTTTGGTGCTAGAGCGATATCTACGACCTCAATTCGCTTTGGGTCCCAAACACAGTCCTCTTCTAGACCACTTGGCACAGCTTTCATGCCGCATTTAGGTGGGACCCAAGCGGTGTCGTAGCCAGCGTTATGCCAGGTCTTCTGTAGTGGATGGTTGTCCTTATCGATTCGTTTAATTTTTCCGCAGTCTACACTTAATTTAAGCACTACTCTGTCAGTAGGTGGGGAGTTCAGAGGATAGCGTTCTGCTTTCTTTTGATCGCGGCTCACGTAAACTCCAGGTCCCAGCATTCCATCTGGTGATTGCGTGAAGCCATTTTGTATGATCAACTGAGCTGTTCGGACTTTGGTGCCATGATACATGGTATAGCGTTTGCCAGATGTGGCTTCCTGATCTGCCTGAAGGTGACTGTCCTCGTCATAGTGCACCTCCCAGCCAAAAAATTGGATGGAGGACATTTTGGATTAAAAGTGGTATATGCTGTGGATTAAGTGCATAAATAATTAAATAAATATTATGTTAATTTAAAAAATTATATTACCAGTGGAATCTTAATTATTATTGTTTTCCATTTTAAGTCATTAAAATGGGTATCAAAACAAAACATATATACCGATCATACCGATCAGCCATAATATTATGACGACCTGCCTAACATTTCGTAGGTTCTCCTTTTGCCACCAAAACAGCCCCGACCATTTTTCCTGCTTCCAACACACCAACTACACTAGTTCTCAAAGTTGATGTGTTAAAAGCAGGAAAAATGTACTTTGACATGGGCCAAATTGTGATGGCTAGATGGGTCAGAGCATCTCCAAAACAGCTCTTGTGGGGTGTTCCTGGTCTGTAGTGGTCAGTATCAAATGAGGTCCAAGAAGGAAAAGCGGTGAACTGGTGACAGGGTCATGGGCGGCCAAGGCTCATTGATGCCCGTGTAGTCCGATCCAACAGACGAGCTAGTACTGTAGCTGAAATTGCTGAAAAAGTGAATGCTGGTTCTGATAAAAAGGTCTAGTGGAGTCCATGCCTTGACAGGTCAGGGCTGTTTTGGTGGCAAAAGGGGGACCTACACATTATATTAGGCAGGTGGTCATAATGATATGGCTGATCGGTGTATACTGTATATGACCTGCCTGTCAAAACCAGGCCCAAAGGAAAACACCACCGTTTTTCAATGTTTTACTATGTTCTTACCTCAACTTAGATGAATAAATACATCCCTTTCTTTTTCAATGCGTGCACTTAAAGGAATAGTCTACTCATTTTCAATATTAAAAAATGTTATTACCTTAACTAAGAACTGTTGATACATCCCTCTATCATCTGTGTGCGTGCACGTAAGCGTTGGAGCGCGCTGCGACGCTTCGATAGCATTTAGCTTAGCCCCATTCATTCAATGGTGCCATTTAGAGATAAAGTTAGAAGTGACCAACCACATCAACGTTTTTCCTATTTAAGACGAGTAGTTATACGAGCAAGTTTGGTGGTACAAAATAAAACGTAGCGCTTTTCTAAGCGGATTTAAAAGAGGAACTATATTTTATGGCGTAATAGCACTTTTGGGAGTACTTCAACTCGGCGCAGTAACACCCTCCCTCTCCCATTATGAGAGGGAGAAGGGGAGCGGACTTTTCAGGCGAGTCGAAGTACTCCCAAAAGTGCTATTACACCATAAAATATAGTTCCTCTTTTAAATCCGCTTAGAAAAGCGCTACGTTTTATTTTGTACCACCAAACTTGCTCGTATAACTACTCGCCTTAAATAGGAAAAACTTGATGTGTTTGGTCACTTCTAACTTTATCTCCAAATGGCACAACTGAATGAATGGGGCTAAGCCAAATGCTACGTGCACACACACAGATGATAGAGGGATGCACCAACAATTCCTAGTCAAGGCAACAACATATCTCAATACTGAAAATGAGTAGACTACTCCTTTAATCTTTGTACAGTGCTTCTTGAATGTGTTAGCATTTAGCCTAGTCCCATCCATTCCCCAGGATCCAAACAGGGATGAACCCAGAAACCACCAAACCCTTCCCTATTTAAATATTATTACATAAGTAGTTAAACAAATAAGTATGGTGGCACAAAACAAACGTGGCGATGTTTTAAGCAGATCAAAAATGAGAACTATGTTGTATGGTGGAAGAGCACTTAGGTGAACATGGTCTTTAAATAAGGAAAACATGGAAGTGTTTGGTGGCTTCTACATTCATCCCCGCCTGGATCCCAGGAAACGAATGGGGCCAGGCCAAATGCCAACACATTGAAAACGGTGGTGTTTTCCTTTAAGTCTCATAATCTAATTTTGACAGTAGGAGCATCAAACCATACTGAAAAATCCAGCTAAGATCAGCATAAACTGGTGAGCTGGTTAAAGCTGGTCTCTCAGCTTGGTTTTAGCTGGTTTTGCTGGTGAAGCAAGCTGGTCTAGCTGTGTTTTGGTCTCTTTTTAAGCTGGTCTAGCAGTGTTTTGGTATTTTTTTAAGCTGGTCTAGCTGGACTTAGCTGGTCAGGCTGGAAGACCAGCTGACCCACCAGCTTAAACCAGCTACTGCCACCTTAAACCAGCTAAAACTAGCTACCAGCTTATGCTGGTCTTAGCTTGAATCTTCATAAAGAAAGTTTGATTTCAACCATTAGTTTTACTATGATTCAATCTTTGACATGGCCTCACTCATCAATATTAAGATATCAAGGTTGTATTTTCACAGAATGTTATAAGATGACTTTTACATGTAGGGTACATAAATACACTACAATTTAAAATAACTCTACCTTTGTTAAGACAACATACGTAAACACAATTTACATGTATTTAACAAATACGTAAACATTTACCTTTTAATAACATTTAAGCCTACATCAATATCTTTAACTGGTGTTGTTTGCTGTTGTTTAAAATTAAATAGCACATTACGTATTGCAATAACAACGCGTGTCCACTCCAAAAAAAAAAGTATGTGAAGTTGTCAATTTAAATGGTTTTTCGATATCGACACATAAGTTTTTTTTTAAATACTACAAAAAGAAAAACATACCTTATACGATTCTTGTAGATAAACAAATAGGAAATGACACGTATGTCTTTCGTCTTTGTCTATGCCTATGCGTTAAGCTTACTCTGAAATAGCAACAAACCTTTCACTTTCATTTCTTCTTTACCAGTCTAACCCATATAGACTGTAAAACTAGGATCTAACCTTGCTTTAAGGAAGTAGGAATCTATGGAATTATGTATCAAAAACCGACAACGGATACATCTTGTAACATTACTTCACATGAATAAATTACGTCAGAAACAGTGCTGTATCTATCTTTAAATCATGTTATTTAACTTTTTAATGTTCGTGGCGTGTCAATCAAACCATATAAACCTGCCTTCTTTTACTAGCACTCTTTTTATTGGTCCGAGGCTATGCTTTTTGGAACGCTCTCGCGATACTTTGATGTCATACATACGCCGACTGGAAGACTTCATCCGGCGCTGCAAGAACTGACCTACTGTCTATGGAACTGACAGAGCTGGATGACGTCAAAGTACCGCGAGAGCGATTCGAGAAATCTTACGAAGTAGTTTAATTTCGACTCGCTCTCGCGGTACTTTGACGTCATTCGCTTGTCAGTTCTTGCAGCGCCGTATGAAGTCGAACAGGCTAATGTGGGTCTAGCATGGATATAGTTTCTAAATACTAATAATACTTCTATTAATTTAGCAAATTATCGTATGATGTTAGGAGAATATAATCGTGCTAATATTTTGAAATTAATAAAAAAAAACTCAAAAAAAAATAATAATAATCGTGCTAATATTGTGCGAGCACTATTGTTCTTCGGAATGCTTTTTTAATCCCATTCAAATCCAACGTTTAACAAAATTACGAAGTGAATGCTGCATCGCATTTTAATTTATGCTAGTTTTTAAGGTTCAGGGGGCGTCGTTCCGTGCGTGCTGTTGCATGCGGCACGCGTTCCCCTAGGAACGAAACTTCGGCGCTGCGCGGTAGCAAATGACCGACCCCCTCTTTCTCAACCGCACTTTCTTACGTAAACGGATCAAACACCGTGAAGAAACCCTTGCTCTTTTGTAACCTTTGGTTTTAATGTTGTAATTAGATTTCAGCATCTAAAGCGACAGATGTCATTAGGCGTCATGGTGACATCCACACACAGTGTCTATCCTGGTTAGATCGGTCTCGCTAGTCGATTAAGCGTCGTAATGCTTACTTGAAATATGTTGAAAAGTTATGTTTTAATGTGACTGTTCGCTGTGTCGTTTAACGTTACGTGGAAATGTTCAAGACACGCGAATTTCTACTTGTAGGGGAAGGCAACTTCTCGTTCTCCGCAGCCTTGATCGAGAACGCGGGCGACGGTGTCGTTGTGACCGCGACTTGCTTTCAAAGCGAGGAGGATACGAACAGACAGGAGGGTGCCGCATTAAACATACAGAGACTACGAGAGAGAGGTCAGTCATTGTTTGTTATGCAGTCTGATATTATTGCTGCAAGATTGCCGTATGTTCTTATGGGGATTCCGGTTGCTCAGTAGATAGAGCATTACGTAAACAGCGCAAGATCATGGGAACATGTACTAAAAGGATAGGGCATTGCGTTAACAGCGCAAAGATCATGGGAATATGTAGTAGCCCACTCATACCTTGAATGCAGCGTTATTCGCGTTGGATAAGGCGCCTGCTAAGTGCATGAATAAATTACTTTGCTTTTGTCTTTGTTTTCCTGATGTATGCAATTGAAAAGATGTTCCCAGTTCGCTTTTAATCTACCCACAGATGTTCGGTTTTGTCTCTAATATAAGCATTTTCAAGGATACCCATTATTTCCACACTTCAAGTATCATAGCTTTGAATTTGCATGTCTGCGGCCAAATCCATGAGTCGGTTGCTATGAAACGGGCAGGGGGGGGGTTAAAAGCCTCCTTGAATTCTTTATGATAATTCTCAAGATGTCTTGATTTAAAGATTAATTCTGTGCTTGTTTTTAGGATCAATAGTTCTGTTTGAGGTGGACTGCACACGCCTGAAGGAGTATGAAGACATCAAGCATCATCTTTATGAGTGCGTAATCTTTAATTTCCCTCACTGTGGGCGTAAAAGTGGTGTGAAGAAGAATCGCATTCTGTTAGCGAAATTTTTCCAGAGGTAAGATTGATACTCCTGTGGCATCAAGGTCTTTAATGTGCATGTTACATAAGCTTCACTTCCAGTGTTGTGTAAAAATTATACTACTTTTTTGTGTTTAGTGGTCCTCTGATCTTTTATTTATAATGCATGGATGGTTCGTGTTTTTTCTAGTGCTATTGCAGTCTTGAAGGACAATGGGGAAGTGCATGTCACCTTGTGCAACGGGCAAGGTGGCACTCCATGTGACAGACCAATAAGAGAATGGCACAATAGCTGGCAGGTGGTTGCCATGGCAGCAGAAGCTGGACTAATTCTAAGTGAAATTCATCCTTTTGACTGTCAAATGTATCAAGGTTACAGATGTACAGGTTACAGGTAAACAACTTCATGCAATGCTCGCCTACACCGTTTGTGACCCTGCCTGTGAAATTCCAGCTAAAAGTTTCATTTCAGTCATTGATTTCGAACGTTGATATGCAGTGGTGGCCGGTGACGACTTTTTCGACAGGTCACAATATGTATTTAGCCCATCGTGTGTGGTTTGTCATTTCAAAATGTGTGTTTGTTGCGCCATGTTAACCATGTGCATCACGTGTCTTGTCAAAATAAGTGCAGGTTGCACACACGTCTAAAGGGTTTATTAAAGCAATAAGCCCCAAGAAGCAGTGGGTTACCAGTGCATTTTATAACAGCTAAGGGGCGTTGTGTGCCTAAAACCCCCTTAGCTGTTATAAAATGCAATGTAACCCCACTGCTTCGCGGGACTTATTGCTTTTATAAAACGGTTACTTCATATACATAGCAGGATTTCATAAAATAAAACACAAATAAGTTGTAATTATATTAGTACAAATATTAGTCTTCCGCCAAACAAAGTAGTTCCTCAGAATCAAGTGTGGCTGCAACAGAGTGCAGTTCCCAACCAACACAGACGCAGCAAAGAAAGAAAGACACAATGAAAATATGATTTAAGACTGTGGTGTTTATTTTATAAATCAACATTCATCTAATTTAATTTAGGGTTAGGGTGTGGGTGAGGAGACGGGCAGCGGAGTTTTGAACATATTGCAGCTTTTGTAAATCAGTGGAAGGGAGACCATATAGGAGGCTATTGCAATAGTCGAGTCTTGATGTAATAAATGCATGGATGAGGGTTTCAGCAGCAGATGTGGGCCATAGACGAGCAATATTTTGCAGGTGGAAAAAGGCAGTTTTAGTGATCTGTCGGATATGAGGCTTAAATGTGACACATGATGCACATGGTTCACATGAAGCAACGGACACTTATTTTGGAATGCCGAGCAACACACGACACGTCGAACACATATTTTGAATTTGCGCCCCTTGAAAGAGAAGTCACCAGCCGCCACTGTCTATGTGACCTTACTCAGTCAATATTAAAAATACCAAGATTATTTTTTTCACAAAATGTCCCTTACGTTATGTAAGATAAATCACAAAAAATCACTTTAGCTGGGTTTTTTACTTGCTGGGTCACATTAATGATGTCCTTCTGATGTTAAAATGTTATTTATCATAAGTTAGTGTTATTGGTATTCATTTATTTCCTTGTTAAGGAGTCAAGACAAAGGTTTTCATGTAGAGGGAGGTTTGACGCACATGTTTACTCGGAGTCTCCCATACACCGTGCCAGAGAAACTGAAGATGGAGAAAACAATTGGGAAGGAGACAGTTTGTTTTGAGATTTCAGCAGAGTTGTCTGAGTATTTAAACAGGTGATTTTAAATTGTTGCTTGATGATAAAATCATTTAAAATATCTCTAAAGTGTCTTAATAATATTACATTCTATAAAAAAAATCTATTTTCAGGATGCCTGTTTTCAAAGAATAAAATTTTTAAAACCAAAAATCTCAGACAATCAGCATAAAAGTCCACACTCTTACAAAATTATAGCCACATGATGTAAAAACGATAACGCTTATTGCCATTTTTTGTCTTTGATGAGTGAACATAACCAGAAATTCACCTAACTATAAAAGTATAAATACCTTCAAAAATAGACAGCTTAAACATTTTTACACCTCAAATAATCATCTGCAATTAAAAAAAAAATCGACTTACCTCCTTGAATAATTGGGACATATCATGAAAATCTGACTTTTTCCATGTTTAAGTGCTATAATTGGGTACCCAGTGCTTCTATCAACCTAGAAAATGTGGAAAAGATCAACCCAGTTAAGTTTGGTAGTTGGCAAGTTTTGGTAACCCATTCTCTGCTAGCATGTGAAAAAATAGGTCATTGAAATTTGGCTCACCCTGTGATGTCAGAAGGGGATAATACCGCCCCTTAATCTGTACTATCCAACCACGACACTGCCATTTAGTGCAGAGCTCATTTGGATTTTAAAAGGGCACACCAAAATTTGCACATTTTTGCTCACACCTACAAAGTGGCAATTTTAAAGGAACAGTATGTAAGAAATTTATATCAATTAATTATAAAATGGCCCTGATATGTCACTAGACATTAAGAAATCATTTTCATTTCAAATACTTATATCACTGACAACAGTGGTATGGCCAGGATATTGTCATTTAAAAAGTGGAGTTGCAGCCCTCAACTGATGTTTATGTTGTCATTTTGTGTATTGGCCACTAGCTGTGTGATTGCAATACCAGTTTTGGCCACAATCCTACATACTGTTCCTTTAACATGGTATAATAAATTATCTATATGATATTTTGAGCTAAAACTTAACATAAGTACTCTGGAGACAACAAAGATTTATTTTACATCTTTAAAAAAGTCTTGTGAAATATTCCCCTTAAGTAAATGTGTAATTTTTGTAACATACATGGAAATGTGTGCATATCCTTTTGTCCATAATTTATGGTGAGTTTAGTATGTACCTGTATATTAATGTATTTTGTCAACCCATTCCTCTCTGCTAGGAATTTCCTTGGTCCGCAGTCACATCATCCTGTAAAAACTGTCCAAGAGTTATTGCTCAGAGAGTTAAAATCAGTTTGGCCCGTATGCACCATAAACAAGGAATTCCCAGAACTGGTAACCTGCCTACCAGAAACGCTTCAGGAATATGACCCCAATCTGTCCCACTCAGAAGTTTACTGGATTAAACCAACACATACCTATTTATTTGACCAGAATGACCGTGAGCAAGTAAACGGTGAGCCTATGGATGATCAACTGAGCTTTACTGGCAGCTATGCACTACGACCATCTCTGCTGTTTCATGTCCAGGAGATCACCCAGAATGAAGACTTCAGCCCTGGAACGCTTCATGCTGCCAGTGGTCTGGTTTTTCAAAGAGTACCCATCTCCTCGAGCCGTTCTTCTGCTTTCCACCAGCTCCTATTGGTGGGAATGTTCCCCTCAGAATCCCACCCTCTCAAGTGCTTCCGGGATTCTTTGGAGTCGCTGCTCACAACTTACGGTGTCTCCTTTGAGGAGATGCAAACAGGCCAGCAATTTTGGATGAATTCAAAGACGCTTTCAAAATTTGGACGCGTCACATCACTGCCCTCCTTAGCTTCAGACCTTGAAGGTTCACAGTTAATTGTTGTCGCAATAAACTTAGACCATTTGGCTACTCTGATCTTCGGCATCTCTGACTGGCGCTTGCTGTGGAGCGCAGACCCTCGCTTTCTCCGGCAATTTGAGCTCAATCCCCTTGGAGCTTTCTGTCCGTTTTCCCTGTACCCACCAAGCTACATACATGACATCAGTTTCTGGATGGATCCAGATAGCTATGAGGAGCTTGATTTCCACGCAGTTATACGAGAGGCTACTTTGGGCGCCGTTAAGGATGTGGTGTTAGTGGACCGCTTCAGACACCCGCACATGGGTCATGCAAGCCTCTGCTATAGGCTCACATATCAGTCACCAGACCGTGCCCTCTCATACAGCCAGGTTTTGGGATTACAGAGTCAGTTACGGAAAGTCTTACCAATGCGTTTACAAGTAACCCTACGGTGAACTAAAGAGGCTTAAATAGTGGATTTACAGAGCATATCAAAGATTATTTATACAGCTGTATGTTTACAGTATATAAGCCTAAAGGTTTTATATATGTTAAAGCAGATGAGTGATTGTATACTTCACTTAAAGATTTGTTCTGCACAATGCACAGACATTTCTTTTTTTAAAACTGAATGTATATTTTTAGTGTTTACAATGTGTGTATTATGTCTGGTAAATTACTCAGAAAATGAAGTTATTCCAGCTGTTTGATATTGTGTTTAATCACAATATGTTTACATATTGCTATTTTTATTCTAAATTAAACATATATTAAGTTATTAAGTATCAAACATTTTACATCGTAGCATCACAGGGTTATAAATCTCAGTAGTACAATGCCACATCCTCTTGCATTTGGTGAAATTAAAATGTTAGTTATATAATTGCATATAATTTTAATTTTGCATGTTAAAGCAGTTGCAGTAATTAAAAACTTAGTCTGAAGCTGCATTTAATACTGTGATACATTTTTCATAATATTGTGTAATTTGTGACATTTGTGACTTTAAATTGTTATTGCTGTATATAAAGGAATAATTCACCCCAAAATGAAGCTTAAGTTGGATATATTTCAAGTTTAAATATGATGTTAAAGGTTATTTACAACAGCTATCATATAAGTACAGTACTTTCTTTCTGCCCTTATTTTATGAAAAATATCAGTCAGGAACTGCAGCAACATCTTCATTTTTGGATGAATTATTCCTTTAACATTTTTATATTAAATATAACAATGACAGGCATGAAATCCAGCAGTAAAGAAACTTATGTTTAGGACTGCTGTGTGTATAATCCTAGGGCTCCTCGTGGGAAATGTTTACATTTTCTTAACAAATTAAAATTAAAATGCCATACATGTCTGTGGTTATTCATAAATAGATAGAGACTGTAATGTTCAGTCTCAAACAATGCGTCATTAAATGGCATTGGCATGTATAAATAAAACACACACTGTAAAAAATACTTTGCTGCCTTAACATTTTTTGTTTAAATCAACTCAGATTTACAAGTCATGTCAACAGAGATGAGATGTCACAATTTATAAAATATAGTTGAGAAAAGTCAACTTAATTTTATAAGTTATAACAACTCACCTGTAGTTATAACAACTTATCTCTATTCAAGATAAATAATAGTAAGTTAAAATGACTTGTAAATCCGAGTTGATTCAACAAAAAAATTTACGGCAGCTAAGAATCTTTTACAGTACAGCGACAAAACCAAAAATCATTATTTTTGGTAATACCAGTTTTCGGACATGATAATATAGTTTTTTGGTCATGTTTCATTGAAACTGTAGTATTCTGTATCTTGTAAATGTCCTTGCTATATCATCATTTAGGTAGATCAACCATTATTATTATTTTTTTGCAGATAGATTACCATTTATATTACCACAGTTTAAAGGGATAGTTCACCCAAAAATAAAAATTCTGTCATAATTTACTTTGTTGGAACAAACTGTATACCAGAGGTATCCAACCTTTTTGTGAGCAAGGACTACCACAATGGATAAAACAATGGCTACTTTTTTATATAGTTTACTCAAATTTTTTTGTTTTACTTGTTAATTTTATTTTATTTTACTTGTTGATATGTTTTATCATTTTTTGTATAAATGTAACATACATAAAAAGCCAAGCTAATATAAAAATATGTAGTAATATCACAATTAAGGCTATTAATGTGCTTGGGGGGGGGTAACTCACAGACTCGGTGCGGGCAACATGTTGGAGACCTCTGCTTTATACATTTCTTTGTTCTGATGAACACAAAAGAAGATATTTTAAGTAATGTTTGTAACCAAACTGATCATAGGCACCATTGACTTCCATAGTAGGATAAAGAATACTATGGAAGTGAATGGGGCCTCAGATCGGTTTGGTTACAAACATTTCTCAAAATATCTTTCTTCTTGTTCATCAGAACAAAGAAATGTATACAGGTTTGTAACAATAAGAAAGTAAGTAAGTGATGACGGAATTTAGATTTTTGGGTGAATACCCCTTTAACTACAAATGTGTTGGTGCGCTTGCTGTAATATGTGTTGTTTTCATCATCATTTTTTGCGTCATTTTATGTCCTATATGAGTAACATTACCATTTTCACTAGTTTAATTGTTTAAACAGATAATAGTAGGCTAATTATAAGAACTAATTCTCTATGGCTCCCCATTGAGTTTCGCTGTGTTCAGTGTAATAATGACGCCACGCGCCGCCAGTAGAAAACATGGCGACGAAGGGACTCCGTCAACGCAACAGACGGGGAAGCAAACAAGATGCCAATAACGTAAACAACACACCTAGCACAGACAACCGAGCGACGAAAGACGACAAATGTACCGAGGACAACAAGTCTAACGTTAGTGACCAGCGAAATGAGTAAGTAGCCGTAAACCCGTCCACAGTTCAAGCGCGATCTACTGTAATGCGATGACAGCTCAGTGCTAGCTTCATAACACCAGGTACGATAAATGAGTAAAATAAGGTGTAATCTTCATAGCCTTGCATCGGAGAAGACGTGAATGTTAATGTGCGCTATCGTGCTTGTCGTTTTAAAGTCGCTTTGTGACACGTATACGACGTTTCCATTCATCCATTCACAGCTGATATACCCGGCGGTATGCAGGTTAACACATACCATTAGATATGTCAAAACTAGAATCATTTTGTTCACTGACATACTATTACAGTTTCTTTTAAACTGCAAACATGTCTTTGTTTTTAAAGAAGATAGTGCTGACTATTTTAATAACGAAACATAAACATTCGGTGCTGCCAGCAGTCTAGGTTGACATAAGGCGCGCGTGTCCAATTTCATAATCGTCATCATTAGTTGCCCAGGTAAATGGAATTTCACCGTTGACATCATTGTCATTTTTATGGGATCATCTGCTGTACATGTTTATCATCTTTACTGATAATGCAAATTACTTATTTGATTAATTTATGCCTGAAAAAGTACAATAAATAACCCTTTATGACACTGTGCTGTCTCCCATTTGCTTATTAGTTTGTATCAAGATAAGCACATTGACATTTCCTCCTATACCCCATCTCTCTATTACAGGTCATCCAGTAAGGCAGGACAGGTGTGGGCTCCTGAGGGCTCCACAGCCTTCAAGTGCCTGGTTTCAGCCCGCTTTTGTGCCGCGTTACTCAGTAACATCTCTGACTGTGATGAAACCTTTAATTACTGGGAACCAGTGAGTTGCACATTTTTATTCTTCACCATTTTATTTTATATATTTATGGCTTCAATCAATGTCTCTGTATATTGACATCTATTCAATGTCTCATCATTTGTACAGTATGCTGCTAGGGTACTACATTTGTCTTTCTTCCATGACATAAGTTATAAAAAAATATGATTTGCATTTATGGTAATATTCAAATTCTTGTCTAGTAAAAGGTTTGTAAGAATAAGTAGGGGAGAGCGGGTTAAGTTGTCACATTGTTCATAAATCGAACACTATCAGGCACATATCAAAAATGAAATAGCCACCATGTGTGACGACTTCTTCTATAGTGAACTTCGTGTTCACATGTGGTCAAGAAGATCTCTTTAATCTGACGTTAGCACAATTTTCTTATTTTTTGGCTTAAAACGTAAAAAATGAGCTGCATAATGATTATTCGCAATTAATCGTTTGCAGAATAAAAGTTTTCGTTTACATCATATATGTTTGTGTACTGTGTATAATAATTATGTATATATAAATACATTACACACACATGCATGTATATATTTAAGAAATGTTTACATATGTATATACATTTGTACATTTATATTATATAAAAATACTTAATATATATAAATATATATATATGTATGAAGAGTTTCGTTGCAAAACGAGATAAATCCATTTTTTTAGATTTTTGTCAAAACATGTTTATTATTATGTTATCATGTTATTATTTTGTTTTATGATGCTACTTAGCTGTATTTTTTAAGTTATGAAGGTTTAAATCAAAACAAACCAACTGCAGTTGAATTGATATTAATTGGAATTCACAACCAAAAAACGAGATTTCTGAACAATTAAAAAAACGGATTTATCTTAAACTCTTCATTATTCGGGCTAACCCTGCTTCCGAGCAGGGATTCATAATCCTAGGTTAATTTCAGGGATAACCCTGCATCTAAATTACGATGTGACACGATCCTTAACCCAGCGTTAAAAGCAGGGTTTAGAACAAAGATAACCAAGGGTTAAGTGCAGTGTGAAAAGCCCTAGAGGTAATGAGTTAAATTTAAAATGAAAATCAATAATCATTCAAAGTAGTTCTGTTCTTCTTTTTCAATTCAATTTATATAGCGCTTTTCACAATTGGTAATTGTTTCAAAGCAGTTTTACATTAATAGAAGCAGGGGAAAACACAGAAAAATCGACAGACGTCAGTGCAAAATACAGCGGCTGGGTGATTCTCACGAAAACTTGGTTTTAAAAATGTCAAGCATGAAAATGTAAAAATTGCTTAAATTTACTTTTTTTTTCCCACCAGACATTGAAAAACAAAGTCTGGAGTAAATGGGAACATTAATTTAAAAACTTTTACTTATCATTTAACAGTTTTTGTAACATAATTTAAAAAATGTGTCCTAAAAAGTCTCATTACCGCAACAGTCAGAAAACATCAACACTGACATATTTTCAAAATGACATGACAAACCTAAAAGAACATAATTTGGAGATTCTGCACATGCATTTAAAATCAAAGTATTATGCTTCTATTAATTAAATTAACATTTAATAAGCATCTGTTGCGGTAATGATAATCAAAATGTCGTGTACTGTAAGCATTCTGACAAGACAATATTTCAAATTAACTGTAAAAAATTGATCTTACCTGGTAGCCATCTTGAAGTAACTGGTCCATGTGCTTGGTCACTCAAAATCAAACTTTATTAAAATTCTGTATGTGTGCTTAAACTGTTCTCAAAAAGTGTTGCGGAGGATGAGAACATCAGGCATGGACACATCATTTTCCTAATTTTTCTTCATTATTATTATACATGAATATTCAGTAAATATTTTTTCTGTCATCTAAAGTAGTCTAGCAAAACATCCATTTATTTATTTTTCTTAATAGTTTTGTGTTAATTTGATTAAATTACAGCATAACGCATGTTCAAACACAGCCGGACACATTGCGGTAATGAGAATTTCAGCAGAAAATGAGATATAATTTACAATTATAAATTCTTATGTTGAAATCACACATTGTGCAAGGTAGAACACAGTAGTGTGTTAATTCTGATGCTTTTTAATGTTACTATATTACACATTTTAAAGCTAAAATCATTAGTGCCGTGGTGTTTCAATGGTTTCGTGAGAATCACCCGGCTATGATTAAACTTTACAAGCGAGCATATTAATAATGTAACGTATAGAAGAGGGTGCTAAGTTAAGCCTTTAAGTTGAGTTGAAAAGACCCCCTAGGAGAAAAACCTCCAAACCTTTTTAGCCAGGAGGAAAAAATCCTAGGAGGAAAAAAACCCTTGGGAGATATATATGTGTATATGTAAACGGACCTACTTTTTAGATAATTTAGTGTGACAACTTACCCGCTGATGGGGCAAATTGTCACAAGTGAACTTTCTTTCTTCAACTGTCTACAACTCCGTAATTAGATAAGATATGAAAATGTAATGAATACAACATATGTGACTTCCTTCTATTATTTGGTATGAGATTTATACCATTGTGATGTATAGTGCTCAGTAAATGTTAGACAGTATGAAAGTGTGACAACTTACCCTGCTCTCCCCTACATCTTTTTCCCTGGAACATAAACTTCTCCAACTAGCAATAGCAAGTGGCAAATCAATATCATTCATAGGACATTTTAAAAGTGACTTTGTTTCATTTTTCCTGACCAATTCACTACCTGCTGTACGGAACAGGGATGCAGACATGGGAATATTCCCCAGCCTATGCGATTCGCTCCTACGCGTATCTATGGCTCCATGCACTTCCTGCCTACTTCCATGCCAAAATACTACAAACCAACAAAGTAATTTATTCATTAGCCCAAATACAGTACTAGTTAACCCCACTGGAATGTAAAAAACAAAACAAAAAAAGCTTATGCATAACCAGTGTAATTTGATGTGTTATTGCTTTGGTACCTCCAATGTTACATTTTATAGAAATGTCACATTTTAGCATCTCAGTCACAATCATTTTCACGAAGACTTCTACCTTTACTTTTAAATAGCAAAATCTAAAATGTAATTTAGTTAAGTCTCCTTGATCAAAGAATGTTATATAGATATTTAGGTAAATGCAAGTCGATTTATCAAGCCTGTATAAACTACTTCTGTCCTGTTTTGTCTTTCACATGTAGTTTTTCTGTTCTTCTAATTTAGGTCCTTGTGTTTTACTTCCTGCGATGCATGTTAGCATTTACCTGTTGTGTATGTGAGCTCTACTTCTACAAGTAAGTGCATCATCTTACATATACCCTACATATATATGGTTACACCTACTGTGTATACGGGTCATAACCACTGTTATATATAGATCAGTAGTCATACCACAGTATTGGCCCACCTTTATTAAAATATATATTCAAATATAAATGCAAAATTAAATCTGTCCCCTTATTACATTAGGAGTGGAACCAAGGCGGTATTAACAATCATTTATGATGGTTATTGTACCACCGCTATGAAAATATATTATGTCCATTCGAAAAAGCACCAAATTTATGCGGTATTTGTCAATTTTCCCAACACACCACATTTCACCTGGCCACTTTGTTCTTATTTGACAGTGATGTTACGGTACATTCACATGGGACGAAAGCGTTAACGCTTGATGGAAGGCTTGTCTGAAGCGTGGCCAACGGCCAATCACAGTGAGAGACAGAGCGCAGCGCGTCATAACCTGAAAACCACGCCCACCGGGGGGAAAGCAATCCAACCGTCTCCATTGACTTTGTATTGCGAGAAGCCGCCTCCTTGTCATTTCTGGCTTATAACAAAAAACTGAATAATGCCTAAAAGCTGCTGTGTGACAATATGTACAGCTAACAAGCCAAAGAACCCAGAAATAAGTTTTTGTAAGCTGTCAAGCCGTAAAACCCAGTCTTTAAGGAGAATAAAGTGGATCGCCGACTACGTTTCCCCCTATTGGATGCAGTTTTACTAATAGTAGTACTATGAAAAGTTGCCTGTTTCCATTTCTGTGTCTTTAAACGCTCGTTTTTTGAAGTCGACAGCTTTTTTTTGGCTTGTTAGATGTACACCTTGTCACACAGCAGCTTTTAGGTATTATTCTGTTTTTAAGTTTAATCTGTAAATAAGTTTTTATAAGCTGTCGACCCCAAAAAAGAGCATTTAAAGACACAAAAATGGATACAGGCAACTTTTCATAGTACTTCTATTAGTAAAACTGCGTCCAATAGGGGGAAACGTAGTCAGCTGACAGCTTATAAAAACTTATTTCTGGGTTCTTTGGCTTGTTAGCTGTACATATTGTCACGCAGCTTTTAGGCATTTCAGTTTTTTGTTATAAGCCAGAAATGACAAGGAGGAGGCTTCTCGCAATACAAAGTCAATGGAGACGGTTGGATTGCATTCCCCCCCGGTGGGCGTGGTTTTCAAATTTGCATAACTGCGCTCTGTCTCTATGCTCCGGTCTTCCATATGCATAAGGCGATCTGATTGGCTGACGCCAAGCGTGCCGCACAAGCCCTGAAAAGTGAAGCCAAAACGTCTCGATCGCCCCCCAGTGACTGGTCCCAGTATAGGTCATCGCCTCCCCATGTTATTCAATGGGACTTGAGACTAACTAAAACATTTAATTTCACTTCAATTATCTTTTTTTCGAACCTGGTTTCTGTCATTTATTGTAGTTTTTATCACGCTGATGTAAATTTAAAGGTTTGTTTTTAAAATAAGATTGTGTTTAGTTAGTTATTTAATGATATAAAAACGGTGGTGTCACGTCATGATTGACAGCTGTGATATCGTGTGATATGCGCATTCTACAAGAGCGAGGGCGGGGTCTTGATTTCACGGCTTTACTTCCTGCTCACTACTGCGCAGGACTGGTCCCGAATTCGCTACTGCGCAGACTCAAGACCCAAGATGTCAGCGCCATATCGGGACACTTCCGGCTTCACTTTTCACCAATGGAAGAGAGCGAACAGGCGTCGTCCATCTTTTTTTACAGTCTATGGCTGAATCCCAAACCGCCTACTTGCATACTATATAGTACGCAAAGCAGCGCTTTTTACATACTATATAGTATGGAAGTAGGCGGTTTGGGATTCAGCCTATGGCTGACGCTTGCGTTGCGATGGCACTGACCTGACGCCGACGGATCCACAATTCAGTTCGGCAAAGCATGACGTCGCCCATTAAAAGTGAATGGGCAGCATAAATACTTACGCCCCGTGTGAATGTACCGTTATAGAAGTTGTGAATCTGAAAAATTAATAGGACAGTTCTTCGAAAATGAAAAAGTTACTGATAGTATTGCTATGATACCAGTATTGTGTTTTGACCCATTTATTAATTTTGTGGTTCCACTGCAGGGCTGTGTGTAAAAAGTTTGGCCTGCATGTGGGGCGTCTCCTGCTAGCATTCCTCGTCTTGAGTGCGGGAATGTTCTGCTCCTCTGCAGGTGAGTCAAATATTAAAGAGGACGTATCGTGGAAATCTGACTTTTTTATGTTTAAGTGCTATAATTGGGTCCCCAGTGCTTCTATTAACTTAGAAAATGTGATAAAGATCAACCCAGTAACTTAGCTTTGGTAAACCATTTTGGCTCCCCCTGTGATGTCAGAAGGGGATAATACCACCCTTTTAATCTGCAGTATCCCACCACAGCACTGCCATTTAGTGCAGAGATCAGCTCATTTGCATTGTACAGGACACACCCAAAACAGCACGTTTTTGCTCACACCTACGAAGTGACATTTTTAACATCTTATAATAAATTATCTATATGGTATTTTGAGCTAAAACTTCGCATGCGTACTCTGGAGACACCAAACGATTTATTTGACATCTTAAAAAAATTTCATCTTGTGAAATGTCCCCTTTAAATAATATGATCACAGGACAGTTGTTATTTTTGTCCTTCTTTGACACAATTGTGGGTATAAAATGCATACTTACACTGTGTGTGTGTGTGCTTGTGTGTATGTGTTTATATGCAGCTTTCCTGCCCAGTACCTTTTGTATGTACAGTACAGTGGTAGCTATGACTGGCTGGTTCCAGGGGCGCCCCAGTCTGGCTGTACTGGGTATTGCAGCGGGTGCCATAGTGGGCTGGCCCTTTAGTGCCCTGCTGGGGTAAGTAAGATGTAAATATTTGTTGTATTTATAGAATAATTATTATAAACTGTCATATGCAATCTATACTATACTGAAACAAGCCAATAGTTCATATCAGTTATCTGTTAGCAAATGTTGACTTGTGTTTTTGCAGCATACCCATTGCCTTTGACCTCCTGTTGCTGAAGAGAAAGTGGAAGAGTTTTATCTTGTGGACTCTGGTGGCATTGGTGCTTTTTCTGGTTGGGAAACGCATTTATTTTTAATATCTTTTGATCTGCCTGGCGGCGTCTAGATTCTGTTTATATGAATGCAATGTGAAGGTGGCATTGTAATGAATAAAAAACACATTCTCATTGTTTTATGTTTCATGCAGGTTCCTGTTGTTTTGGTTGACAGCTACTATTATGGCAAGCTGGTAATTGCTCCCCTGAATATATTACTGTACAATGTGTTCACCCCTCATGGACCGGATCTCTATGGTAAGTGTCACATTTTTGTGTTGAATTTGTTGTGCCTGTCACAAACACGTCTGGGCTTTTGACTTAAAAGTGAAATATTTAACCATTTGAATTCAGTTTGAATGAGGTGTGTTCTTATTTTACATGGAAATGAGCCACTATTTGTTGTTATTATTTTTCAAAGATAACAGCAATGACCAATGCTTATACCTTTTTTATTAGTTGATTTGTTTTTTTCTCGTAGGCACAGAGCCATGGCATTATTACTTTGTAAATGGTTTCCTGAATTTCAACATTGTATTTGTGTTGGCCCTGTTTTCTCTTCCTCTCACTGCGCTTATGGAGGCACTTCTGCAGAGATTCAATGGTACGAATTTGTGCTTATGATGTGTACAAGATTTTTTTTAAGTTTATTAATTTCACTTTTAAGGCAATGCAAAGGTTATTAGTCAGTAATTGAAATGCCTTATTTTCATATTCAAATGTCACTTTAGTCATTTTATTGATATTTAACATATTTGACTGTCTTTCGATGCAAAACCCTCTAAGTGCATGAACGCTTTTTTGGTATAAACCTCCACTTATAAAAAAATTCACCTCTTTGGAAATAGAAAAGAGTTACAAACAGTGTTTGAGTTATGTCAAAGATTACGGGGGTCCCCTAGCTAAGCCCCCCGCCCAAGCCCCCCTCCGTCATTATAGGGTCGCTGTGATTTCACAAACTAAGATGGTTGTGAATTGAACGTTGCCGCGGCAAATGCGCGAGTTGAAAAATGTGAACTTTGGCGGAAAAACACGCTGCGTTAACCAATCATGAGCTTACTCTAGTAGTGACGTGATTACAGAAAGCGAGCAGAGTCGCAGAAGCCCCTCCCATGACGTAAATGTCTCGATGACTTGAATTTCATGCACAGCTTTCACGCGCAAATGAAGTGAGTAAACTCAAAATGTTCAAGCGGCAAACTAGTCGCGGTAGATGCGATTTTGACGCCTCAAACGCGGCTGGTGTGAACCCACGGTAACAATTTACCCTTCAAATTAGTGTGAAATAATAGTTTGAGAAGAAGCCTCTAATCCAGGGGTGTCAAACATGCGGGCCGCATGATGATCTATACAGTTTTATTAAATATTAAATACATATTTAAAAACCCTTTCAGATGGGTGTCTAGTTCGTTTTTAATCTGAGAGACTTGCGGAAAGCAGCAAAACGCGGAACATAGACTAAACACGGTGCCCAAAAATCTTGCTGTTTTATTGTTACCGCTCCGCTAAAGATCCACTGATTCCGGCGATCCACTTCGTGTTTTCCC
The DNA here is from genome assembly GCF_027580225.2 of Misgurnus anguillicaudatus. Lineage (NCBI taxonomy): Eukaryota > Metazoa > Chordata > Actinopteri > Cypriniformes > Cobitidae > Misgurnus > Misgurnus anguillicaudatus. The sequence continues at coordinate 3,877,100 of NC_073358.2, read as the reverse complement.
GACCGCTCCGCAGCATCTCTGTGTCGGTGTCCACTCTCTGCCTGTAGAGCGAAGACGACAGTTTCCGAAGTTCGTTGCATTAACAGGTAGATTCATTACATTAAATCAGTTGTTAAACCGCAGAATTAGTAATTTGTAAGTTTGTTTATGTATTTCTTCCGGTAATGATTTGCTGTCGGTGTTTTAAAAGTGCTAAAACAACAACAAAATATCCACATTCTTAGTACTAACATTACAATGCTTGTCTAATCGATTTAATGTTCCCGATCAGTTCTAAGTTTATATAAACATTAAATTTGCTGTTGTTGGCACACGTTGTAGAAAAAAATTACAAAAAACAAGAAAGTGCCTTCACAAAATAACGACAGAGAAGGAAAAGGGAGGCTGCTAAAGGCAGTTCAACATTGCAAACATGGATTCAAAGCTCCATCAAGCCAACAGGTAAATCATATTGAATGTTTAGCAGACTTTAATTCTTGTTATTATATTTCCCATTATAATCACTTGTCTAAGTTGATGCTAGTAATATAACACATCATATTTATAATACTTTATTAAAACCATAATAATAGTACCACCCCACTTAGTGCCATTTTTGCTTTTGGGCCACTGCCCCATGTAGCATTTTCATTTTCTAAATGACTGTTCTCATTACAAATATATATTCCAAAGAAAAGTGAATGATTTATAAATAATTTTGGCATTAAGGCAAAAGAAGTTAAATTAAAGCTTTTCAACCTAAGGCCAGTGGGTTTTGTACAGATGTAAATTTGTGTGTATAATATGTACAGTATGAGTGTGACTTATGAAATGTAGTTTTCACAGAGCTGTGTGTTTCTCTAGTTTTCTTGCTAAACAAACTAATTAATTGTTTGTTTAGTTAATTTTAACACAATTATCAGCACACTAAGGTTTAAAAAAATTATCCGGCCCTCACTTCGTGCCGTCATTTACCATCCGGCCCTCAGCCTAAAATGAGTTTGACACCCCTGCTCTAACCCAAACAATTTTAAGAAAAACCAGGGGAACCCCTAATTTATATTTTTGTGCTTAATAAGGGATCCCTCAATGCTTATAGGAGGTCCGGGCCCCCTCAGCCCCCCCCCCCCCCCAATTCAAACACTGGTTACAAAACATTGAAAATAATTGATCCATGTCAATGCCACATTCGGGTTGCACTCACAAAAGACACAAGTTTAAATGTAATCCACAGTCGTATTGTGCACTGTCATTCATCCGCTGTGCACGACGTGGTGTTTAGTGGATTCTGCTAGCAAAACTGTATTTCTGAATGGGCTGAGTTTTTGTATTTGATGAACATATAATACGTGCAGAGAGCATTCGATTATTATCATATCTTATTTTTGACGTAGGTGGCGTTTAGCAACTTTTGCATCTGAGCTCCTCATATGTTGTTTGGCAGTATATAAGATATTGTGTAATACCACAATGTAAACCACTTGTTCTGACTTATTGCATGTATTGCAGTACAGAACCTCGGCCGGCCATACTGGTTAACCCTGTCACCAATGTACCTGTGGATGCTGGTGTTTTTTACTCGGCCACATAAAGAAGAACGCTTTCTGTTTCCTATCTATCCTCTCATATGTTTGTGCGGGGCTGTGGCGCTCTCCTCACTTCAGGTTCGTATTTTTTTCTGGATTCTGGTTAAACATTTGAAATAACAATGCATTGTTCAGTAAAATCAGTATTTCATTTATCTATTTAGCTGTGTAATACAGTCAGCTAATGTAAATAAATAAACTGCGTATAGTCAGCTGATGTAAATGTCATCTTGCTTACTACTGCTACTAAAGTACATTATGGTACATAATTATTTATCTAGTTGACCATAATTACATGGATAACTGTATCTTCTTATGTTAAAAAAATTACTATCATGGTGTCATGGTAAACGGTTTTAGATGGGCTTTGTTTATAATTCTAAGTCAGTAATTATTTAATCCATTTAGCAGATGCTTTTATCCAAAGCGACTAACAGTGCATTCAAGGTATACATTTTATCAATAGCTTCCCTGGGAGTAAAACCCAAAACCTTTGCAGTGTTAACTCCCATTGATGTAGCTTAGTGCTGCTGTCTTATAATGTTATTAAATCTTTTTATTACACGGCTCATTGGAATGCTTAATTCTGATTGGCCAGTTGTGACATTTGCAGGTTTGTTATTCCTAGATTACAGTACAACCACTGAAAACAAATAACACGATAACCCGCCAGCATTTTTTGTGATTTTTTTCAAATGAAAGAATAGACCCCCTGCTTTTAAGCAAACAAACAAACAAAATGGGAAAGAAATGTTTCATCTTATCTTCATTTGTTCTCTTTTTATAACCTCTAAAATATGGGTAGGTTTCTTCAAAAATACAAAATTTTGAGCAAAAAGCTAAAATAATTGCATTTTTGTAAAATATTTTTGTTAGAGATCCAATTCAGAATGATGAATAAAAATTAATAAAATTAGCATTCCTATAAAATTAATTAAATTAGTTTTTGCTTCAGTTTTTTTATAAATTGGGTAAGAGCTCCATCTAGTGGATAATAGCGTAATTACAGATTACCGTAAAAACTTGCCAGGAAAGCGTCATTGGCAGGGAAATGGTTTTTTCTTTATTGACGAGATAACGCGAAATAGTTAATACCTACACATATGATGTTTTATTTACAAATTATTAAACCACATTGTCTGTGACATTTGAACATTTTGTCTCATCTTAAAACCGAAAATAAAGCTGTTTTCCTCGCGGACGACCTGCATTTGTTAAAAATTAGAAAATAAAATATTTCAAATCAATATTTATTGTTCCTTACCTTACTTCAGTGCTTCTCAAATTGTGGGGCGGGACCCCCAGGGGGGGGGCTCGAAGCGACACCAGGGGGGCGCGCGAGACCCCGGGGAAAATACTTTTTCAGGAAGTGATTTTTTTTGCACCGTCACTTAAAGACATTACACCCCAATCACGCTGATAAGCCGCTTGAGTTTTTTATTATTATTTATTGGTTATATTTAATTTAATTTTTCAGTATCAAATGGTCAAAAAATATTGTACTTTAAATAAGGATTGATTTTTTTATTTCAGGCAAATTGATGCATTTTAAGTCTTTTCTGTTACAGACTAAAAAACAATGTTAATAAAGTTATTCTTTGTTGTAAGTTAATTGATATTTCTTTTATTTGTGTTTTCTTTAATGTTAATAAGGATACAATGTTTTGCAGATGTGTAATTTTATAGACAAATTATACTATTTACAGTCGCGGCGGAGAGTTGGAAATTTGAGTATCATATTTAAATAAATAATTTTCGTACCTTTTTGTGTTTATCTACATAGAAGTGCTATCACTTCATATTCCAGCGCTATCGTCTGGAGCACTACACCATCTCCTCCAACTGGCTGGCTCTCGGCTCTGTGCTGCTGTTTGGAGTGCTCTCACTGTCCCGTTCTGTGGCTCTCTTCAGAGGTGAAGACAAATTATCAGATTCATTTACACACACAATCACTGATGATGAGGAGAGAAGCAACTAATAATAATGATGTGCTCGCTGTCTGTTAGGCTATCATGCACCTCTGGATTTGTATCCGGAGTTTCACCGCATTGCTAAAGACCCCACCATCCACATGGTTCCAGACGGCAGACCGGTTAATGTTTGCGTAGGGAAAGAGTGGTACCGCTTCCCCAGCAGTTTCCTGCTTCCCAACAAGTGAGGCTGCATTCAAGTTAAAAAGGAATAAATCTGTAATATACAGTACATTTTAACACTATTTATCCTTCTCACTTTCTTTTGCCTCTTCTTTAATGAACAACTGGCATTTACAATTTATCCAGTCAGAGTTCAGAGGCCAGCTGCCGAAGCCGTATGCCAGCGGTCCTGATGCCACCTGGATACTCCCAGCAGACATGAACGATCAAAACCTCGAGGAAACGTCACGATATGTGAGTGTCAGACTTATTAGCTCTTTCCCCCGCCATTGACGAGTTACCTCATCAATTAATGCAATTATCTCAGCTTTGTGCTCAAAATTTGGTATTTTTGAAGAAACCTACCCATATTTGAGAGGTGATAAAAAGAGAATAAATGAAGGTATGATAAAACTTTTTTGTATTTAAAAGTTGTTCTTTTATTTGATATATTGTTTGTTTTTATATTTAAAGAAGAATTTTTTTCTAAAAGGGATTAAACTTTTGTAAAAATCATAAAAAAATGCTGCCGCTGGCTGGAAACTTAACCCTAATAAGACCCTTGGTGTCAATTCTACCCCCAAGCCACTTTTCTTTAGTTTAAAAACATGGTTTCCTTTATCTCAGTGGAATACGATTTTGTGACTTTTCCAGAGTATCTGTCAAGATTAAAAAAAAAATAACTGGGCTTGATTCGGTCGTTCTAAAGAGGCGTAAAAAAATTCACTTAAATAAAAGAAAAACACTGGCGGGGAAAGAGTTAAACTGTGTTAATAAGTCAGAATGCATGAAATACCATTAACTCCCCCCAAAACAATAATTATTTTTTTATAATGTTTTTATATAATTTTGTGTTTGTTTTTACAACATCTCATATTAAAATAATAATAATAAAAAAAAAATAATAGAGTTAGTCTATTATTACCTGAAATTCACAAATAATTTTTGTAAAATGCATAATGTTATTTTTTTATATGGTACTTTTGTATAGCTCTGATAAATATATATATATATATATATATATATAAATATATATAGTTCTGATAAAAAGAAATATGTATACTTTGTAATGCACTGTTGTTTTGGATGAAAAGAACATCCATCAAACATTAAAATGATTGAAATGACTCCAGTGAATAGGTTTTCTGAAGTGAAATGATGCATTTGTAATAGATAGCGATTAATATTTTGAGCTTATTTATTAAAATTGAAACAAGCAGATCTGAGCAATACATTCAAACTTGATGGAGCAATAACTTTTTTTTACGTTTAATGACAAAATACTGAATATGAAATATGCTAGTTGTGAGAATCTTTGAGATTTGTCTGCATTTCTTTCAAAGGTAGATGATTTGAAATGTGGGTTAAATTAGTCTTTTAATAATAAGCATTATCTAAAATCCTTTATGTAAATGTTTGTATTATTGTTCGGGGTGTATGTGACAAAGTTGGGTTTGTCACTAAAAATTATTTTTAATGTTCTCTGACCCACAGGTTGACCTAAAACAGTGCCATTATTTGGTGGATCTGGCCACAGACATAGAGGCCCCTCGAGAACCAAAATACGCCGCTAACAAAGAGGAGTGGAGCGTTATTGTTGAAAAGCCTTTTCTAGACACTACCGGGCAAGTATACGTGTACTGTGGATATTTAAAACCATGCTTGATCCCAGTGGATAAACGTAATTTTGATAAATAATAATAATAAAAAAAAAAAATTTGCTATAAGGGTCAAAGGGTATTTAAAAAATTAATGGTATGTTCTTGTCCACTAGAGGGCTCCCTTGTATTTTTATATATTAATACTTATGACATCATCGTTAACAAGTCCTCAATCATCCTCAATCAGTAGGGTCTGTGGTTGTTGTTATTGTTTTTTAACATTAGAAGCTTTTATATATAGTTCGTAATTTATGAACATAAATTGCATGATGTCATTAACCATCATTTACTCATAAATCAAAAGCCACTATCCTAAAAAACCCATTAAACATTCCAGAGGGAACCAGTGGTTTAAAAATGCTTATTCTTTTTTTATGGATTTTGCAAACCTGCGGCTATACTGCCATTCCTGATCCTGGTACTTTTCTTTTTTATTCTGTTCTCCCACACAGGTCCTCGAGATTCTTCAGGGCCTTTTTTATCCCTTTTCTGTCTGAGCAATACACCACCTACAGCAGATATGTCATCCTGAAACCACGGCGACCCAAAAACACCCGAAAAAGAACGCAACTGTGATGTCCTGCTCCTGCTGTCGTCATCGTCATCATCAGCATCTCTTCTAGTGCTTTGTCATAAAGCCCCAAATATTCCTCCTCACAAACTCAGTCTGTGCATACATGTGTATGCTTGTTTGTGTATGTGTGTACGTTTTTGGTTTGGACCAAGTGTGGCGTTGAACCATGCCGAGCATGGATGCCTTACCCATTTTACCAATAGTGACCCGATCATCTTTCTTCCATTCTGCCTACTGTTCCTTTTTACGACGTAGCTTAACATAAATGCCTGCTCGGGCTTCTCGGCATCCTTCAAACAGAAGAGTGCTTTCTAGAAAACCCTTTAAGGACAACAGTCCATCATCTTCCGTTTAAAATCTCATCTGATCTGGGACGTTCAGCTGTACTCCATGAATGCAGGCCCAAACCAGATTTCATTTTGCATCATCATCTGGTGTTCAACAGTAGACATGAACTTCTCTTAATTTGTCCTGTTTGAAGAACTGGTCCAAGGAAGTTGCACCCTCTCAGGATGTAAGATGCACCAAAAAATCTTTCTGTGCTTTGTTAAAGTGGACATTGTGAAGTCAAGTTGCACACGTGGACAATGAATAGTTTACATTCCAAATCATGTTTGTCATATTGATCATGTCAATGTTAACTGGGATTGAATCAAATAAAAAACAGATTTATTGAGTTTGGGTATGCCATCACAAAACGTTTTTGTTTTTGGAATAGATGCATTATACATCATCCTTGTGAACCAAAAGTTTTGCATATCATGGAAAGTGTGGAAATACCAAATAACCATTTCTAGGCTTGTAAAAAAAATAGTAATTATAAGTATTTATTTAAAAAATCAGTAAGGTTGTCCACAATAATTATACTATAATTATAATTATAATTAATTATATCTGACATTGTTTTTGAAAATATACACCTGTATCTTGTATGCATGTATATTTTCAAAAACAATGTCAGATATAATTAATGAAATCATTGAAAGTGCTTGAATCTATTTTATGCAATAAGTTTTCTGGGGGAAAAAATCCATATTATTCCCTGTGTAGTGTAAGATAATTTCATAAAAATTCTAGACTTTTTAAGCACACGTGCTAAACTGTTCGCTTAAATGCTTATATCTTCTGTATGCGATTGTTGATTCATCCCAAAATGCTTTTTTGCATAGTTGTGTTTGACACATGAAAACTTGTCGGGTTACGTATGTAACTGTTGTTCCCTGAGAAGGGAACGAGATGCTGCGTCTCCCTTGCCATACTTCCTGTGTCCCTGTAACGCCGTCTTTGGCAATATTTCAGATAGTGAAATAGTTCCTGGCTCCCGCGTCACCCTGTCTTTGTTGTTAAGCCTCACCATTGTTTGAATTTGATATACACATTCAGACGCACTTACCCCTGGAGGCATCCCCAAAGTGTCACCGCAGTGACGCAGCGTGAGTTCCCTCGAAAGGAACTGTAACAATGTGTCTTAAAAGGTTACACGATGTAACCTTGCTCTCACTTAAAATTTGTCCCCACATTTAGTCCTTAAGGTTATTGGACCTGGAAGGTCCTTGAATTTGAAGGTAACTATCTAGGTGTGGGACCCCTGTGTTTACAATTTTAACCCTTGTGCATTTTTCCAATTCACTACCCTTTCGTGTTGGCAAAAATGGCCACTAAATTAAACGGCTGTAAAAATGTATCAGATTAATATTTTTTTCAATTTTTGCATAAATCTGTTAATCAACCTCAGTACTGATCAAAACTACCAAATGTTTCCAAAAATGTCATGATTTTAACTCTTTAATTGCCAAGCTCATAAGCGATGCCACTAATTTGAGGAATAAAAAACACAAAATGATTTTGGTGCCACATGGTGATCAACAGTAAAAATGACAAATTTTACTTCTTTGCAAAAGGTAAAACCGCAAAGAATCAAAAATGCATGATAATGTGTCATGGCTTTGCAATCAAAAAATGTTGTTATAATGGAAGTCAATGGGACAAAAATGGCCACAAACAATAAATGAGGAAGAAAAAAATAAAATATGATGCTGCACAAAAACTAAAAATGCATCAAAGCCAATGTTTTTACTAATCTACATGCCCAAGACTGTGAAAAAGGTAAAAGAAAATCCAGTCACTTTTTATATTGAAAATCTGTCATGTTGTGTGTTTTTTCCCAAATCAGTGACACCACTTATAAACTTGGCAATTAAAATCATGGAATTTGATCAGTACTGAGGTTGATTAACAGATTTATGCAACAAAAAAATTGGAAAAAAAACATCCGATACATTTTTACAGCAGTTTAATTCAGTGCCCATTTTTGGCCACTAACAACACGTAAGGGTAGTAAATTTGCCCACGGTATATTGTTAAGTTTTTGAAAAATTTCAAAGCGTTTTCTTAAAATATGTGTAAATATAAGATTTGTCACCAAAAATCATTCCATTTGCTGAAACACAGAAAGATGTGGCCAAATTAAGACTAAAAAATAACAAAAATGGCCCCGTTAATGCAATAGTAATAGACTAATAAACTAATGGGCTATTGACAACATGGGCTGTTTTTAAACGGAGGTAACATTTGTATGAACCTTTTTAAACAAATTTTGTAATTATATATATACTGCTAAGGAATGAGCTTATGTGATATAATGCTATTATACAGAATATATATATTCTGTATAATAGCATTATATCATTATATTCGTGAAAAGCAATAATGATGCCGAAACTGCTAAGGAATGAGCTTTTGTGATATAATGCTATTATACAGAATATATATATATATATATATATATATATATATATATATATATATATATATATATATATATATATATATATATATATATATATATATATATATATATATATATATATATTATATATTCTGTATAATAGCATTATATCACATAAGCTCATTCCTTAGCAGTTTCGGCATCATTATTGCTTTTCACGAATGCCTGAAATGTGTATAGAAAAGTCACAAAACCACCTAGAGCATGAGTCTTCCAAAATATTGTTAGATTTTTTTTAAAATAAGGGTAAAATCTATTCCGTAAATTAAAAATGTTATGTGATATGCAGCATGTTAACAGTATGTGACTGCAACAAAAAATGTGTAATGTAACCATTATAACAAAGTATGTAAAGCAGATCTGGTCCCTGCTCCTCCTCCCTATCCATTAATAAGGGGTCCTTGGCCTAAACAAGGTTTAAGACCTCTGATATAGAGCCACTTTATGTTATAAACATCTTAAGCTTTCTTCAGAAAGTCTTCTCGCAGTATATTTGCTTCATGATGTATAGTTATTTGATGCAGGTGTACGTTGCACACAGATCTGTCACTGAACAGCATCATTTAGAAACGCAAATCATTTTCCCTGTGTGTCACTGATGGTTCTGTATAAGAAACAAATAGGTATGCTCTCCTTGATAGATTGTGGGTGTATGTAAACATGCTTTTTTGGCGATGAATGTTGAGGGATTATTAAGCTGTCTACAGTGACGACATCTTAAGCCCCACAACACTACAGGGAACCCTGATCCTTTTTAAAGCCTGGCATTGAGGCTGTACCCTATGACGCAGAAAACCCTTTGAAACATAGATGAGACATACTTTCCCAGGAGCTGCCTGTTCTCTGCTTTTTAATTGCTAAGTAATTAGGCGTTAAGTGGAGCAAAAAATCCAGAACAACAAATGTTTCAAAAGTTGACAATTTCAAATGCACTGCATATAAACTTTACCTTTAAAAGACTTCTGTTTTTCAATTTCAGTAAAAAGGTTGTTACTGGGTCAGTACCCTTTAAAATGTCCTATATGTACCATTTATGTATAGATATGTATACTTTTGGTACTAGTACCGGTACTGATATGAACTCTTGATGTACTTTTTGAATCCACCTGGGACCATTGTTGACCTTTTTTCTGACAGTGTTTATATTAATTTTCTTTTACAAATTTTATTATATTGGTGGTACTGACTAAAATCCAGCATTTTTACTAGGGCTGTAATACTCTTTATCTTAATGCAATGGTCTAAAAATTAAATGCATTCATTGTGGAAATTAATAACCAACTCAAAATAATTGTAGGATATTGTTATAGTTAGTTTCAGTATTATAAATAGGAACAAAATGATTCAAACTTAATCAAAACAATGACCAGATTTTAAAATTCTAAATGCATTGCATAGTAGTGTCATTATTTTTAAAGAATCAAATAGTATCTCTGTTAGAACAAATATCTTCAACATATTTTTACATTTAAATTACTTTTAATTTATTTCACATTACTGAAGTAATACAATACAGTGGCGTAGCGTCTGGGCATGCAGGGTATGCACGTGCAAATGGGCCCGGGCCAATAGGGGGCCCGGCCCTGGGCCCGCCCCAGCTTTTAATTTACATTTTTTTCAATTAATTTTTGTTTTTGGCAGCAATAAATATAATTTTGTATGCATATCATGTGTAGTGATTTCTTATTTCTCCGTAATGTCTAATTTCTACGTCAGATCTGCGTTTATTATTTTTTTGCACTCCGCGGCTGCCATAGACTCTTACGCCATCATTTCTTTACATGACGCATCGCCGTGCCAAAAAAAAGAAAACACAGTGTGAGAGGTTACTATAGCGGCTATCTATGTGAACATTAAGGATGGACAAATATAAACAAAAGTGGGGCCTCGAAGAGAAAATAGAAGGCGGAGAAGTTAGTCACGAGTCAAAAACTACACAAAACATTTAGTTTTTCTTTATTTAAATCTACCTTTTAAATTAAAAAAGTAAAGTAAAAATATTTGACTACCTTATTAAAAGTATATGTTGTTAACAGACCTGCGCGCCACAGTTAACAGTGCCAACGGGCAAGGTTGGGGGGCTTTGGCTCAAGGGGGCCCGTAATTTCTTTTGCATATGGGCCCGGGACTTACTTGCTACGCCACTGAAACAATATATAAATTTAAAGGGGACATATCATGAAAATCTGACTTTTTCCATGTTTAAGTTCTATAGTTGGGTCCCCAGTGCTTCTATCAACCTGAAAAAATGTGAAAAAGATCAACCCAGTAACTTACGCCGGTTTCACAATGCAAGCCTGAACAGCGCGTAAGGAGAGCATTTGCTGCGTGTGGCCATTGTGCTTTCTGTGCTCGCATACTGTGCAGTTTAATAAAAATCTCAAGTTCACATTACTTTATTTTACATGCATTTATGAGCAAAACTTTTCAATGCGCCTTTTGACGTCAGTGTAATTTGTTTAAAATTTGTTTCGTGCTGTTCTAATCCGTGTAATGACAGATATAGACACAATTATAGACATAAAATTATAGACATTATTAAATCTGTTTCTCTGAAGTTTACGATAAAATGAAACATTACACTCAGTGATTGACAGTATGACGCAATCGATCGTGTTTCCCTTCAACAGTTTAAGCATAAGATTTAGATTTATAGATGTATCTATAGATTATTAAGATAGATGAGGAGTCATTTAGTGCTGGGCAGAGAGTGAATGACAGCGAAGTCAACAGTGTTTTTAAATATTTCATTGCTTTCTTTTAAATTGCTCAGAGGCATGACTGTTTAAAATACACTTGGCATCACATTCATGATTCTATGGTGAAATACACTTTTTGCGTCAATCCACGAGCATTTAAAACCATAAACAAAGCCACTTTAATTGAGCGTAAGCAGCAAAAATAGAGCCGCCGCCGAAACGACCGCCGCTCCTGCTACGCGAGGAAACGCTGCTCACGCATACGGTGTGCATGCTCTAACTTGTTAACATGGGTGCCGGAAAAAAACATGTGCCGGATACGCGCTGTCCACGCTTGCGGTGTGAAACCGCCGTTAGTTTTGGTAAACTTTTCTTTGCAAGCATGTGAAAAATAGGTCATTTGAATTGGGCTCCTCTTGTGATGTCAGAAAGGGATAATACTGCCCCTTAATCTGCACTATCCAACAACAGCACTGCCATTTAGTGCAGAATTCAGCTCATTTGCATTTAAAAGGACGCACCCAAAAACGGCACATTTTTGTGAAAACCTACAAAGTAGTAATTTATTATCTGTGGGGTATTTTGAGGTAAAACTTCTCATATGTAATCTGGGGACACCAAAGACTTATTTTACATTTTAAAAAAGTCTTATGAAATGTATATGTTTGTTAGCCATGCATTTTATATTAAAGTATCACTTTTTGCATAAATTGAACATTTTCCTACATTTCTGTATATGGTTTATGTAACTTTAATTAGATAGGGCACACTTGGCATTTAAAACACATGTGTGTTCCACTCTTTAAGTCCACATTTAGGTCAGTGATCCACTGTCTGCACAGAGATGATGAAAGTAGGTAAGTGTATTGTCCTGCTGTTTACTTCTCAGTACTGGAAGGATCAACCACCTGGCACTTTGTGTCGGCAGATGACAGAACAAAACCACCCTTTTAAAACAGTAAGCCTGTTTTCATGCAGTGTATTAAATGGGGCAGTGCAGGCTGTCTTTGCTCTCTCTCTCAGTAATACCATTTAAAGGTTTAGGGTCACTTGAGTAAAATGTTTTTCTTGATTTTACGTTTTATTTAAAGGTGCATGTGCATGCTTGGATGTCTAAAAAGCAATTTGATAGACAAAAATAGAATTAAAAAAAATAATAAATAAACACACATAGCCTTAAAGCAAACTTAAAATTGTATTTAATAAACTTTTTATAATGGTCACTGAATAATAAAAGTATGTTTACTTATTCTAAAACCTAAAAAGGTGACCCAAAACTTTTAAATGGTAGTTGCAAAGCTTTAAGCCTACTTCCTGAAAATGCAGAAAAAAATCAGAGCTTCAAATACAGTAGATGTCATTTTATTGTGATCTTGTTAACCTCCCTAACGCAGGGACGGATTATGGCGATGATGTGCCCTGGGCACGGATGTCTCAAAGGCCCCCTTTATCAATTTTTTGGGCAACAGCGTTGCACTTGTATGCACAGGGCTCAAGTGTTGGTTCGCCTCTATGCCCCATCTTACAGGATTAACAATGGCACTACGCGGGGAGAGAATGCACACAATATTCTGTACTTTCACACCAAAAATTGGTTTATTTATATCTTACCAGTATCTGTCAACATACAACATACTGTACAACATACTCAATCAAAAAGATTCTGACCTCTCCAAATCATATCACAGGAGAAAATTCCATAAATATTTTACATTTCTACATTTAGAAGACATTTTATTACATTTCATGTGTAACTGTCGTTCACCACAGGCATTTAGGGGCTGGACACACCAAAACTTTTAAACGCAGCTGAAAACACCTTGAGGATGCCGAATGCCAGCTGTTTTTCAGCCGAGTGCTTTGGTAGCTGTGATACTTCAGCTGTGACCCGGTTGGTTGCTGTGGTAATGTCCTGCCCCTCCTCCACTGTAACTGGACGGCTGTGTGAGAACTGATATTAACCAGCAGAGCTTTTCACTCAAAGTTAAATATTTTTGAACTCTCGGCGCTGAGTGCGAAAAAACCCAGAGCGCCGGTTTTCAGCACGGAAAAAATCCGCTAGCTTGCTTATTTGAAAAACGCCGAGTTTCCATTGGAATCAATTGAAAACATGCGCCGGCCAGGGGCGTAAAAGCTTCGTGTGTCCAGCCCCTTAGCTTAGAACAAAAAAGTTGGTTTAAAATCTTAGCTAAGGGGTATCTTTCTCGATTTCCTCTGAGAAAACGCTTCCACAACATCATCAAAATCCAGTTCCATCACAAGATCGCATTCAATGGCCATTAAAGACAGTGAATGTCATTGACACATTTTGCTTCTTAGTTCATTTTTTACTCTTGCCATTAGAGAAAATGAACATTCTCCTTTACAGTTGCTGACTGGCAGGGTGAGAAAAAGCTGTCCTTTTTGTGCTTTCTTATCATTGATCCACTTGGTTGTGGTTTTAAACTCATTTTTGTTTTTGAGTAACCGTCTTCTACGCGTGACTTTTATATTACGCAATGCTTTTCACTCGCCTCTAGATGTCATTTTTGTTTTTGAGTAACCGTCTTCTACGCGTGACTTTTATATTACGCAATGCTTTTCACTCGCCTCTAGATGTCCCTCTCAACAGCGCAGCAATACATTAAAATTATTATTTGATTTATTTACTAGTTAATACTTTGCAACTGCAAAAAATCAGATTATTACTCAATATTTAACACAATTTTACTGAAAATAAAATTAAAATATTTATTTGAAAAGAATAGACACAGTAAATTTGACAGGGCCCCCTGCTGGCCCAGTGCCCTGGGCAAGTGCCCAGTAGGCCCGTGCGTTAATCCATGCCTGCCCTAACGTGCACAAATAGCGTCTTCAATGTCAAGTCACTGTATCAGGGCAATACAGTTTTGTGAAGATCATCCTTGTTTAAAACATGAACGAACAAAAGCAGGCCTAGAATGAATAATGGATCAGTGTGTTATAATTAAAAACAAATTAGCAATTGAATGCAGAGCAGACGGTACAGGCAGGTCCATTTAATCATACAATACATTTTTTTTGTGCATAATGATTTTCTCAGTTCTCATGACCCTGTATATTTTCCAAAATATTGACATTATTGTGTTTTTTCATCATTAATGCGTCCATTAACATATAGGGAGATCTTGCCTGTTGACATCTACCCTACTATTTTTTCACATGATATATGATGTGTTATCTGTGTTATGGTTTATTATAGTTATACATTTCAACTAAGATACAATATAATAATTAACATTTCTTTATGTGTTGTGGTGTGTTCTGGTGATGCGCAGATTGCGAATGTGTGCACCAGATGAGCGCGCATCAGGGTTCTGGCTAGAGAAGATACAGCTATGGACAAATCTCGCGAGATGTTGGTTTTAGAGTTGGACTATCCCGGAAAAAAAGCGGTTCTGGCTAGACATTATACATCGTAAATGCCGTGGAAATTTGGGTTTGTGTTAGGGTTGGGGGTAGGATTAAGGAGAAAACAGCACTAATACGACGAGATTTCACGAGATTTTGGCCGTAGCTGTATCCCTTCTAGTCACAACCGCGCATGCAGGCTCTCTCTGTCACTAGGCAGCTGTAAAGAAACCCCGTAGCAGGAACTAGTAGCCAAACAGCCGTTAGCATCCAAGATGGCGGGCGCAGACAGCGACGATTCTCTTTACCCTATTGCCGTATTAATTGATGAATTAAGGAATGAAGACGTTCAGGTAAACTGAAATATGCATTTTCACGTTAACTTCACGTCTGAGAAACGGTCTCGAGCATTAATAGCTGTGTACAACTAATATGAATCCATAATGTGGGCCTGTCCTAGTTTAGCTAGTCGGCTAACTGTTATGTAGACCGGTTGAGAGGCGATTCTGAAGGATTACATGTATCAAGTTCACAGGCAGCTAACACATTCAAGTCTCACTTTAGTAAAACTTAATTATCTTTTAAATAGTTAAACCCCATGTGTAAATTAGAAGTATTAAGTTACGTCTTTTTGTGTACTTTGTGTCATTCGCTAAACTGTTAGGTGTTCAGTTATTTACCTAGTAAATTAGTTAGGTAATTAGCTTGCTTACTAATATAGAGATGTTTAAGCTCAAAAATCCTCAGCTCAAAGAACACGATAGGAGATTTATAAGAAAAAAATAAGAGCATTTTCTTTTTTGTTGTTTTTGGTAAATTTTTCCTTTAACTGTGAAAGCAATGAGTGCTGGCTTGTTGTTCAATAAATTGTCAGAACAGGTCAGCAGTTTGTTTTGCTTTACTATAAAAGCACTAATTTTTGACATCTTGTCTTTTTTCTTGTTAGTTACGGTTGAACAGCATTAAGAAACTGTCCACCATTGCCCTAGCCTTGGGTGTTGAGAGGACACGCACAGAACTTCTGCCTTTCCTCACAGATAAGTTTCAGGGACAGTGCTGTTTAATATTGGTAGTTGGTAATTACATGCAAGCCAACTACCAATATGCAGGATGCACCAATGTATGGGTGCTATAATTAGGTATGATGACCAAATTTTCAAAAACCCCAAAGTTCAAAATCCCATGACTAGACAGAGCAGACATTCCCATTTACAAAGATACCTGGATTGTAAAAATCCGTTGAGGATTGAGAAAGTTGATATTTTTAATATATCAGAGGAAAAAGTTATATATGAAGAGTTTGGTTCCAAAACGCGATAAACGCCATTTAAAAAAAAAACGAGTTACTGCCAAAATCAGTATTATATCAGGTCAGTAGTTAAAAGTAAATTCTTAATTTTACCCAAGATCCAATATCCGCCGTGTTATTCTGTCATCTTTTCTCCCTTTTTTCCCAAAATGCGATAAACGCCACTCCCCCTTTTTTACAGAACGCAATAAATCCTACAGCGCACCATTCGCGCAATGTAAACAAACAATGGCGGCGCGCTGAGTACACAGAGTCCTAGTTTTCCTCATCTTGTACTTCGTGATCAACAAACAAAACAAAATAATACTTTAATTGCATTGATAAACCTGTGATGGTTTTCTGTGATGCGAAAGAAACGTAAGCCATCAACATCTAATAATTTCCCTGAGAGGCACTCGGGAGAAGGGTGCTTGTTCTCCCGACAACATCAAGTTTCTCATGCTAACACATTGACCCGAGGTGATCTTATTAATAACTTTACATTATTTTAATAAAAGTCAACGAAAATCGAGCTGGACCAAAAACATTTTACAGCTTATCGCTTTGAAAGACGTTAAGCGACGACGTCAAGTATAACCGCAATGACAGGGTTCTTAATATGACAAAGTGTTTTGATTAATGACATTAATGTTTATATTTTTACTAAGTGTGTTCAACTAGTCAACTAAATGAATATAACATGGCAAAGATGAATGCACATTTATATAGGCTATTGATTCAATAGATTCATAGCATTTTGAATAAAAACTTGTCATGGAAAAAATAATCCGTTTTTATAATAAATCTTTGAAAATCAACTTATGGATTTGAATTTTTTATGTTTTTATAACCTAAAGATGCTATGTGAAAGTTTGTAACAGAAAATAGTTGTTTTCATCTTGTCACTTTCTTGGTATAGAAAACACGTTTTTACCAAAATTTGTCAAAATGGATTTATTGCGTTTTGGAACCAAACTCTTCATATGGATGTCTATGGAAGGTGTGTGACTGAAAATGCTGCTTATTCACATGTTTTTGCTTGTAACTTTCTCATTTCATAAGATATTTGCATGAAATTTTAACAGAGGTAGAATTTTGTTAGTTTTTTTACTAATGAAATCATAAACATTTACTGTTTTAGTTGAAATGGGCCATTTAGTTGAAATTAGTTTGTCAGACTCAGACCCATGGTTTTCACACCAGTCGCGCTTGAGGCGTCAAATTCGCGTCTACTGGGTCTAGTTTGCCGCTTGAACACTTTGAGTTTACTCGCTTCATTCGTGCATGAAATTCTAGTGATCGAGTCATTCATATGGTAATTCGCTTCATGGAAGGGGC
This sequence comes from Misgurnus anguillicaudatus, assembly GCF_027580225.2. NCBI lineage: Eukaryota > Metazoa > Chordata > Actinopteri > Cypriniformes > Cobitidae > Misgurnus > Misgurnus anguillicaudatus. The sequence continues at coordinate 3,859,686 of NC_073358.2, read as the reverse complement.
TTCTGCGACTCTGCTCACATCCTGTAATTACGTCACTACTAGAGCAAGCTCCTGATTGGTCAACAAAGCACATTTTTTAACTTGCGTGTTTGTCACAAAACGTCTCATCGCGCCGTGAGACCTCCAGACACGCGTCAACGTGTCTTCACATTGACTTAACATAGAAATTACTCGCGCTTGACGCCTCTACTGCTGCTGGTGTGAACGCAGCATTAGAACGATGCCTGCATATTCTAATGTTCTGACGGGACTTTTACTAATCTACTACCACAAACGTGAAGAGGTCTTCTCGGGTCCAAAGAAATGTACCCGACCCGAAATGACCCGAATCACTTCATACCCGAACCCGACGTGCATAAATAAAACATTTTTAAAGAAAGACCCGACCCGAGACAAACCCGAGAAAATTAGACCCGAGTCCGACCCGAACTAGTGAAATTTTTTTTTTAACCCGACTGGAACCGAATGTAAACGGCACTGACGTGTGTGCATTCTGCAGACCCACGCGCAGCAGTCAGACAGAAAGAAACTCCGGTGGCCTTGCAACCAATTTGGCAAGCTGCTCCATTCGTTTTACTTTGTTATCTGAAGACGACACCAACGTAACCGCTAAAATGTACATTTATAATTGACTGACATGTTTGTCTCAACGAAAATGAACCTTCCGACAACCACATAATGTCGCAGATGAGGGGTTTGAAAAGGACATTGACGCACACAGGCGAGAGAGTTCGTGTCCGAGGCACATGTGAAACTTTTAGACCCGAACCCGATCGGGTCTCGGGTCGGACCTCGGGTTTTCGGATCTAAGTGGACCTGTGAAGACCTCTAACGTGAATACCAAATTTCCGTGATTCATCCTTCTCCTCCATAGGTTTTGATGAAATTTCATCAGTACTAAGATAAAAAAATCACAATGTACAGATTAGCTGGCCAATAGCTGGGACACAGTAATTTTCAGATCTACGAGTTTTGTACAAAATCATAGCGTTTGAGGTAGGCAGGATGTCTGGAGCTACAAAAATGTGGAAAATGTTTTTTTTTTTGCCATAAACCACGTACCATAAACATACCATAAACACGAATGCATTGTATTTTACCAAATTTACAAAATAACATTGTTTTTTAGCAATGAAATATGTCCCCAAATGTTTGTGTATGATATACAAACATAAATTATTTACATTTCCAAGTAAGTTTCCCATTTGGAATATTTCCAAAATTTCCCAGATGAAGTTCCCATGGAAAGTTTCTGGAAATTTACGCCCCAGTTGCAACCTTACATATTAGTCAATCGAATATTGGTATCAACACAGATATATATATAGCCAAGCATCTCTAGTTAATAATAGTTAAAGGAATAGTCTACTCATTTTCAATATTAAAATATGTTATTACCTTAACTAAGAATTGTTGATACATCCCTCTATCATCTGTGTGCATGCACGTAAGCGCTGCAGCGCGCTGCGACGCTTCGATAGCATTTAGCTTAGCCCCATTCATTCAATGGTACCATTTAGAGATAAAGTTAGAAGTGACCAAACACATCAACGTTTTTCCTATTTAAGACGAGTAGTTATACGAGCAAGTTTGGTGGTACAAAATAAAAAAGCGGATTTATCTCGTTTTGCAACGAAACTCTTCATATATAGCCAAGCATCTCTAGTTAATAATAGTTAATAACTTCAAAATGCTTGTATCATAATTAGGGCAGGGTATCGATAGTAATTTGCTGCTATTTCTTTAATGTTGTCCTAAACAGATACCATATATGATGAGGATGAAGTTCTGCTTGCCCTTGCTGAACAACTGGGAAACTTTACCTTGCTGGTTGGAGGTCCAGAATATGTGCACTGTCTCCTGGTAATATTCACAGTGTCTTTTTATTAAGAAATTTATCGTAAGAAATAATTATGTAGTATTCATGTTCTTGTCACTGACTGTCCCGTGTGTTTTCAGCCCCCTTTGGAGAGTTTGGCAACGGTTGAAGAGACAGTTGTGCGTGACAAGGCAGTAGAGTCCCTGCGCAAGATTTCTCACGAGCACTCCCCAGTAGACCTGGAAGTTCACTTTGAGCCCTTGGTAAAGCGTTTGGCCAGCGGTGACTGGTTCACATCCCGCACCTCTGCCTGTGGACTTTTCAGTGTTTGCTACCCACGGGTTTCCAGCACGGTCAAGGCCGAGATTCGACAGTAAGTTTGTTTTTGACGTTTATTGCAAAATTAAAACGGATTATTGACATACAATCCAGCATCTTGGATCTTATTGGTTATTTTTTATTGATTTGCCTTTTTTTCTATTTAACCTATGTTCACAGTGAATAAGCATGTCAATGTAAATAAGCTAAATATAATTACAGAACTGTTATGTTGAAATCTTTCTTATATGCTGTTTAATTGGAAACATGTTAACACACGTACCATCTTTCCTCAGGCACTTCCGCACCCTCTGTTCCGATGACACTCCCATGGTGCGACGTGCAGCTGCCTCCAAGCTTGGTGAATTTGCCAAAGTGTTGGAGTTGGACTATGTTAAAAGTGACATCATCTCTCTCTTCACTGCACTGGCATCTGATGAACAGGTCTGGTTTCAATAATACTTTGTAAAATATACACGCGCTAATGGCGTCATTACTGAAACCACAGCTAAAGGCAATGCGTGCGTGTTCCATGAAACGACCACTGCAGTCTTGAAAAGTTTTCATTGTGTTTATGTATCCAGGTGCTACAGCAGAAATGTATTATAACTGTATATCTGATTGCCAACATTTCTATCATGAATTTTTGTATGTCGCATTTTTTTGTAGGACTCTGTCCGCCTTTTAGCTGTAGAGGCTGGTGTGAGCATTGCCACCCTGTTGCCTCAAGAGGACCTGGAAGCTCTGGTAATGCCCACTTTACGCCAGGCAGCAGAGGACAAGTCCTGGAGGGTCCGCTACATGGTTGCAGACAAATTTTCTGACGTAAGACGAAAGCAAATCACCTCTTTCTCTACCCGATCTACAACTTGATCTGAATAACTAGTATCGACCCTGAAAAACACATTATTTTGAAATTGAAATATGTAATGACATGCTTGTCTCTCTGAATTTATAGTTGCAGAAGGCCGTGGGTCCAGAAATCACAAAGAATGATCTAGTGCCAGCCTTCCAGAACCTTCTGAAGGACTGTGAGGCTGAAGTCCGAGCTGCTGCTGCAAACAAGGTCAAAGGTGAGATAAGATGCTGAATCCTTTTAATCTTGACTTTTACATGGAGATGTAAAAAAAATTAAGATTATAATTTCTTTTTCAAAGCCTTAAATGTATTCACACATAGTCCAATGGTTTTCAAAAGCATATTAAACTTTACTGTGGTATCGAAATTGCTACAGAAAATCCCAAAATTGCACAAGCATTAGTATTTGTAACTAAACCTGGGGTGTCCTTAACAGATTATATTTTTTTCATCATTAGAGTTCTGTGAAAATTTACCAGAGGACAGCAAAGAGACCGTCATCATGACACACATTCTTCCCTGCATCAAGGTAAGATGTGGTTTTGTCAAGGCTTGTTGTTATTCATGTCAAACATCATCTCTCTGCCATCTGTCACTTGTAAGGATGAATACTTGAGCTTTGTTGCCCTGTTTCACATTAAAGGAATAGTCTACTCATTTTCAATATTAAAATATGTTATTACCTTAACTAAGAATTGTTGATACATCCCTCTATCATCTGTGTGCGTGCACGTAAGAGTTGGAGCGCTCTGCGACGCTACGATAGCATTTAGCTTAGCCCCATTCATTCAATGGCACCATTTAAAGTTAGAAGTGACCAAACACACCAACGTTTTTCCTATTTAAGACGAGTAGTTATACGAGCAAGTTTGGTGGTACAAAATAAAACGTAGCGCTTTTCTAAGCGGATTTAAAAGAGGAACTATATTTTATGGCGTAATAGCACTTTTGGGACTACTTCGACTCGGCGCAGTAACACCCTCCCTCTCCCATTATGAGAGTGAGAAGGGGAGCGGTCTTTTCAGGCGAGTCGAAGTACTCCCAAAAGTGCTATTACGCATAAAATATAGTTCCTCTTTTAAATCCGCTTAGAAAAGCGCTACGTTTTATTTTGTACCACCAAACTTGCTCGTATAACTACTCATCTTAAATAGGAAAAACGTTGATGTGTTTGGTCACTTCTAACTTTATCTCTAAATGGTACAATTGAATGAATGGGGCTAAGCTAAATGCTATCGAAGCGTCGCTGCGCGCTCCAGCGCTTACGTGCACGCACACAGATGATAGAGGGATGTATCAACAATTCTTAGTTAAGGTAATAACATATTTTAATATTGAAAATGAGTAGACTATTCCTTTAAAAGAGTAGTCCACTTTAAAGATGGGGTCCATTGACTTTTCATAGTAGGAAAAAAATACTATGGTTAGTCAATGGGCCCCATTTTTAAAGTTGACTACTCCTTTAAAATTGGTGTGCCTTGCCAATCCTGGATCAGTTACAGGCAGATAACTCAGCAGATGTTTTCTAAGCATTTAAGATGTAAACCAGATCAGACTAGCAAAGGGTCTGTGTGTCTTAACACTGACCTACAAGCTGTAGCTAGGGTCCGTTTCGGTTTATTAATGTCATTGGATTGTAAACATTTTCGAGTGGTGTCTTGCTGTGGACTTGGACCTCTTTGAGAGTGCTTATGCTTTTGTATTGGCAATAGGGCTGGTCCGAACACCATTTTTTGAGCTTTGAAGCTTCGGTAGTAATCAACACCGAATATTCAAAGCTTCGGAGGGAGCGGGCTGAACATATTCTTTTCTCTAATAAAGGCAGGAATCTCTGTGTATGTGTCTGTTTGCATTTATTATGTCGAGAACCGTTCATCCTATTGACTTCACGCGTGACGGATGTGTTGCTGCCAAACGAAGGGAGTGCAGTGTCGTATTTTGTGCCATATAGACAGACGACACGTTCAAAATAACCGGACTACAAAACATTGCGAGTCGGGATTGCGCCTTTACGCGTGCAGGGCTTATATGCTTCGGGAACAGTCACTGCACTAGTGATACAAAACACAAGTCTGTTTTTTGAAAATACGCTCATTTTCCAGCTCCCCTAGAGATAAACTTTTGACTTTTACCGTTTTGGAATCCATTCAGCTAATCTCCGGTTTTGCCGGTACCACTTTTAGCATAGCATAGCATAGCATAATCCATTGAATCTGATTAGACCATTAGCATCGAGCTAAAAAATAACCAAAGAGTTTCGATATTTTTACTATTTAAATATAGATATAGATGGTAGGGGAGAGCGGGGCACAACCTAACACTTTTTGGTTTTGGTTCAATCATTCAAAAAATATTTGAGTTTGATTAATTATATTTTTACACAAGCAACACACACGTCTCTGCTACAAATGAACTTTTGAAGTTTGTTTCTATTACTTACCATTATTGGAAAATTACACCAAACGTGACAGAAGTGCAAACGTTACAACTTACCCCTTAGAGGTGGGTTTAATTGTAACAGGCAGGGGGTTAGTTGTTACACTTGCTAAAAATTTGCAGGCAAATATTTCAATACTATTTCGTCTATATACTTGAGGTGGATATTGTTTATATATCTGTCTATAATAGACATGTATCCACACTGTATTCATTCATCCAGCCCTTTTATAACAATAGTTCAATTATAAATGGATACAAATGTCTAAATATGTGAAAAAAGCAGCACAATTGACAAAAAAAATTTTTTTTTTATATGTGACCCAGTCTGTAATAACAATACTACAGTTTCAAAAATCAAATTCTGAGATGATGAGCAGTCTGTTTTCTGTCATTCATTTCATTATGATTTCAATCTTTGATGTGACGTTATTCAATTAATATTAAAGAGATGAACAAAAATAAATTTGACACACGATTTTTGATAAGACAGGCACATTTATTTTGTTGGCAGGCAGCAATCATTCGTGTGTAGCCTATTTAAAACAACGGCAAGAATTACGCTAACTGTTTTCGTATTGTAAGTGCTGAGGGGTTAGTACAGCTTTACAATTAAAGGTGCAGTGTGTAGATTGTAGCGGCATCTAGCAGTCAGATTGTGAATTGCAATCAACAGCTCAGTCCACCTTTCACTGAAACGCATAGAGAAGCTACGGTAGCTGCCACAGGACAAACATGTTGTTGTTTTAAGACAAAACAGAGTAATGCAAAAAAACGCAGTTTGTCCGTTTAGGGCTACCATAAAAACATGGCGGCACAAGATGGCGACTTCCATGTAAGGGGACCCGCGGTGAATGTAGATAAAAATGTTTCATACTTACATAATAAACACATAACAGTTCATTATGTAAGGTCTTTATACACCACTGATAATATAATTATGTAGATTATATTGCATTTCTGTCAAGAGATCCTTATAAATGTTACACACTGCACCTTTAACCCGCTGGGTCAAAATATTTTCAAGACCACCAAAAAAGTTGCTAAGACCTGCAGAGATATTTCAAAACAATGCTATGTTTTAGTCAGCAAGACACTGATTAATATGACATGGCATTGGATTTGGTTTCTTACACACCCAACATAGAAACCGAAAAAAAACCAAATGATGAAAAAAATTACTTGCATGCCACGAAAACACTCGTTCAACAATAACTCTCTGGAAAAACATTTAACATTTCCAGTAATTTGCGGGAGATAATTAATAATTGGAAGCATGAAAAAAACAGAAAATTAAAACGCTCAACCTCGTGCAACAATGTAAACAGTCCGTGTTACAAATAACCCCGTGTTAGTTTTTGCCCCACACACCCCTATTATCTCATCCTGTATCCCAAAAAAATACAGATGTTATGGGTTTTATAAGTTGGGTAATCCACCACCTGGTGGATAATAGAGGAAATACGGATAGCTGGAAAAACTCGTCATTGACAGGGAAGCGTTTTCTCTTAAAGGCACACCATGGAACTTTTTGGCCACTAGGGGGTGCTAGACATGTATTTTTCACGCCTGGCGCCCCTAGAGGCCACAAGCGCCGCAGCACTGTCGCAAAGGAAAGGAACTGGCCAACCTTAAAACTAAACTAAAAACTAAACATTTAAAACGCTAAACGATCAACATTTTGAGACAACAGGGAGAAACGCAGTCATGTTACAACTTTCTGATGAGGAACTCGTCGTGGCAGAAGCCATTTCTCAATCTGAAGGTTGCAGCCTCCGGATGTCGTATTTCTAAGCTGTATACGTCATCAAGACTGTCTTATTTCACAATATTAACAATTACAAAGTTGACTATTATACTTAGTTAATCCTAAATTGTTGCAGTATGCTTATGACTTGCGAATGTAATGCTCAGTTTACCTTAATAAACCAGGCTTGATGACGTATGCAGCCTGCATATTTGACCTCCGGAGGCTGCAGCCTTCCAATTGAGAAACGACCAGAAGTATTTCCTTGCCTTTTTCCAAACAAATATTGTCTCTCTCTCCCTCGCCACCAGGATTTTCCGCAATTGCGCTCGTTTTTCCTCTCTTTTGTGTGAAAATTGTCGCTCCAAATCCAAGTAAACTGATGTGTTTAGGTCTGCCGCTTTGTAATACGTCACGTGAGTGACAGCGGAACGCAGCAAATGAGGAAGAGAGAAATGCTCGGATCTGATTGGTGAATGAATAGGGTTTGGTTTTACACTGTGTGAGTTTGAGCAAGTTTGACTGCTATAGCATCCTGGATCGTCATGTAAATACCATAGACACAGTAAAAGAAAGGTAAATACGTGAACACAGCGAACTATAAGCAAGATAATCGCCGTCATTTATAAAGAAGATCGCATTTATGTATAAATCAAGATCGTGAGTTTATATAAAAAATTGCCTTAAAGGGGAATCGAACCCGGGTCGCCCGTGTCATCGGTCCGTGACACTAACACGGTGCCACAGAGTCATATAATAGAAGTTGCTCTCTACACTCCTTAAGTAACCTTCAGCAAAATTCACATTAAAAACAAATTGTGAGGAGGAAGTGACGTATGCCGTAAAGCAGTCGAATTTTGTAGTTTTTTTGTGCTCTGGTTACTACCAGAAACCCTAAGTTTTAAAATACGAGTTAAACTAATACAGACCCCGTCAGGCTATGGTAGACATGTTATTCAACCTATTTAAAGTCGATGTACTATCACAAGGGTCTTGAAATTTTATTATGAAGGTTGAAAAATTACATGGTGTCGCTTTAATTTACAAGTGGGGAAAGACTTAAGTGGATACATGAAGTTGATAAATACAGTACAGATCTTGGTGTTGAGTGCTTGTTTTGATTATTGAGAATTGCTTTGATCAAGATTGTATTGATAAAATTGTATTGTACGGTTTACTTTTGTCAATAGGAACTTGTATCGGACACTAATCAGCATGTCAAATCTGCACTGGCTTCAGTCATCATGGGACTCTCCACCATCTTGGGCAAAGACAACACCATTGAGCATCTGCTTCCTCTTTTCCTGGCCCAGCTAAAAGATGAGGTAAGCTTTGTCTTTTGTATATGTGTGTGTGAGAGAGACAGGTCTGGCCGAGGTAATTTGCGTCATGTTTCAGTCACAGATGAGACTTCTGTGCAACTGGCCACTTTGATCCTGTTAAGGTGAGACGTTGCTAATGCTAGCCTTTTAGTGGAAAGCACGAAGCATTGAAGTGACAGATGAATGGATGAGTACAGCTCACTATCTCTCGTCTCATCTCTTTATTTAGTGGCCCTTTTTTGTTGCACGCTGCCGTCTGTATTGTGATTCGTCTCTTCTTTAGGCTGTTAGCGAGAAGTCTTTGAACATCTGTCAGTTACGTTGACTAAACGAAATAAATAGAACAAAGCAAACTTTTAGATTGTAGCTTGCATTGATCTGTGTTTAGTTCACCTAAAGTTTATCATTAGTCATGCACTTTTATGCTATTTTTGTCCTGTGTAATACAAAAGTAGTGAGTTTTAAAGAATTTACAGAACCTGTATTGACAGTCGGCTGTCCAATTCCAAAACTATATATTTTTATTTCTATTCCCTCAAGTAAAGAAGTAGTTTTATTTGCTTATAAAACCTCAGGTTACTTCAACTCAAAATGAGCTGGGAACACTCTTGTTGTGTACATTTTGAAATTGGTCTCTAATATATACGTTTGTCCTTCGCTTAGTGTCCAGAGGTTCGCCTTAACATCATCTCCAACTTGGACTGTGTAAATGAGGTTATTGGAATCCGCCAGCTTTCCCAATCTCTTCTCCCTGCTATCGTTGAGCTGGCCGAGGATGCCAAATGGCGAGTGCGACTGGCCATCATTGAGTACATGCCCCTTCTGGCTGGACAGCTGGTGAGTCCCAACCCATCATCAATGTCCTTAGGTGCCGTATATTAAGTAGATATCAAAAAGTTCTGTTGGTCAGACTTTCGATTTTCTTTAAAGGGGACATATCATGAAAATCTGACTTTTTCCAAGTGCTATAATTTTGGTCCCCAGTGCTTCTATCAATCCAGAAAATGTGAAAAAGATCAACCCAGTGACTTAGTTTTGGTAAACCATTCTCTGCAAGCATGTGAAAAAATAGGTCATTGAAATTTGGCTCCCCTTGTGATGTCAGAAAGGGATAATACCGCCCCTTAATCTGCACTATCCAATCACAGCACTTCCATTTAGTGCAGAGATCAACTCATTTGCATAATAAAGGACACATGCAAAAATGCTATATATTTAACATGCTATAAATTATCTATATGATATTTTGAGATAACACTTCACATACGTACTCTGGGGACACCAAAGATTTATTTTGCATCATAAAAAAGTTTTGTGAAATGTCCCCTTTAACATTCAAAGCATTTTAAATGATTATCCTATTAGGTTATTACATCCAAGTCGCCGTGAGTCATGTAAGCTAATCTAACCAATGATTAATTGTGTTTCTTCTCTGGTGCTTCCAGGGTGTAGAGTTCTTCGATGAGAAGCTGAATTCTCTGTGTATGGCGTGGCTCGTTGATCACGGTAGGTTACCTACGAGTGACTTATTGGGTCTCACTTAAATGAATTAGAAGCTTTGGTGGATGTCTTATTAGACAATGTATAATACTTAAAAAGTATTATTCCCAGATGGATCCACATAATATTTTGTGTATGCATTGTAAACAAACATACACTCCGTGTGTTTAATAAACCCCTGTCATTGATGTATTTAAAGTGCACTTATTATGCAAAATCCACTTTGACAAGGTGTTGTCATGTAGCGAGGGATGTCATTTTATGCAATTCCCTATATTTCATCAATCGATCATCAATCGAATAATCATTAACTGTAATAGTGCAATAAGTCTTTACTGCAGTGGCATATAGCCAATTACATTGCGTAAATGGCAATCAAAACAACAGCTTCCTCATGCGAATTAAAAGAGTTTTTTTTTTAATTAAGTTTTATGAAAAAAATCCATATTATTCCCTGGGGCTGGGCTGGTTTTTATTTTTATTTACCGCGGTCGGTAATCAACAAATTCCCGCGGTTTATTGGCAAGACAACGAGTTAAATAACATGCATGATTTATTTATCTTCAATACAAAACACGTGCAAATTACTTAAAGAACATGTAAAGTGAATTATTATTTCCTTCCACATTTCTTTAATTTCAACATTCAACAACTTGAAACATTAATATTATCAGTTAAAAAAAGTTAACGCATTGTGCGTGTCCACACGTGCCGACAGACATTTCGCCACTTTTCTATCCTTAATTTGTGAATAGCCTGTAAATGACGCAAATTATTGCTGCCCTGACGGTCTGGTAAAATAACCATTTGTATGAGAAATGTGGCCGTGCTTGAGTATAGCTGGGAAGCTGCATGCGTGTGTGTGCAAGATGACGCGGTCCGTCTGTATTGCGCGCACCCGGGCAGTCCGCGTCTGTCTCACGCGCACCCGGGCAGTCCGCGCACCCGGGCAGTCCGCGTCTGCCTCGCGCGCACCTGGGCAGTCCGCGTCTGTCTCGCGTGCTTGGACAGACCGCTTCTTTCCTCGACCCTTACCATAAACATCTGTCTTTTTCCACAAACAGAGAAATAAGATGCAAAAGCAAAACTTTTTGAAATTTATCCTGCTTTAGAAATGGCCACTGTTGTAGGCTAGATGAAAAAGAGACATTCTAACCTCTTTGGATATTAATTCTCGCACTGATCGCGTGCTCTTTATGTTGCGTGAAAATTTGATAATGTATGAAACCTGATTCTGTTGTTGATCTGTTGCGGCTGTTTGCACGTTCAAATTAGATAAAATGTTTGCATTACTTTAAACGGGTGACAGACAACGTCACCTGTATTTCTACTCAATGACAATTTAATATTAAAATCATATCATTTAATATTCAGTTAACAAGTTGCGGTTGTTAACAACCTGCGTGTATAACATCCCCACATATACACACAAGTGCAGGCCAAAATTTCAAGTTTTTTTTTTTTTGCGGTCATGACGGTGAAGAGCTTAGACCCGCTGCATGGGTCACATGACCGCGGTAATCCGGTTACCGCCCCAGGCCTATTATTCCGTGTGTATTGTAGGATAATATCATAAAAATTTAGACTTTTTAAACACACATGCTAAACTGTTCGCTTTAAATGCTTATATCTTCTGTATCCGAATGTTGATTCATACCAAAATGCCCTGTAATGCCGTTTTTGGCAATATTTCAGATAGCGAATGCCATTTTTTTGCGTTCACAGCCAGCCTCTTCTCACATGACGTTTAAAAGTCCAGGTGTGTGCTTGGCATCGAGCATCGTTGTGATCATGGCTGGTACGCTACATCCTGCGCTCTCGCTAATTTTTTTTTCTCACGCTGTACATGTTTTGTGCAGGCACCGCACACATGTGCCTAACCTTGCTTTTTCAACCATCGTCAAGTTTATCGATTTAATTATTATCGACAATTAACCAAAGATCATTTTCTGGCTCCCCTATAGTTAAACATGTTATGTTTAACGTTTTGGAATCCATTCAGTCGATCTCTGAGTCTGGCGGTACCACTTTTAGCATAGCTTAGCATAATCCATTGAATCTGATTAGACCATTAGCATCATGTAAAAAATAAGAGTTTTGATATTTTTCCTATTTAAAACTTGACTTTTCTGTAGTTACATTGTGTACTAAGACAGACTGAAAATTAAACATTTTCTAGGCAGATATGGCTAGAAACTACTCTCATTCTGGTATAATAAATAAGGACTTTGCTGCCGTACCATGGTGCAATAATATTATGCAGTGCCCGAAAATGGTTCCCTTTGGTAACTTTCAATAGCAGGGGATTATTTTCGGACACTGCGTAATATCACTGTTGCAGCCATTTTTGAGCGCGATGCTAATGGTCTAATCGGATTCAATGGATTATGCTAAGCTATGCTAATATGCTAAGTGGCACCGCCAGACTCTGAGATCAGCTGAATGGATTCCAAAAAGGTAAAAATCAAATGTTTAACTCTAGGGGAGCTGGAAAATTAGCCTATTTTCAAAAAAAGTGGAGTGTCCCTTTAAAGGTGCACACATGAAACTGCAAAATGCCCCACCCATATGATTTAGACATGCTATAACATTATCAATGGGGTACCTTCACAGACACATCTGGGACTTATAATACATCTTGTAAAAATACCGGTCTGTCAGTAGACTAATTTGTTGGTTTTTATAATCCTCAGTATATGCCATTAGAGAGGCGGCCACATGTAACCTGATGAAGCTGGTGGAGAAATTTGGAGCCGAGTGGGCTCAGAATACCATTGTGCCCAAAGTACTGGGCATGGCCAATGACCCCAACTACCTGCACAGGATGACTACCCTATTCTGCATCAATGTGAGTCAGTACTTGCGCAGGCTCTGACATTTAAATCTGTCACATTATATCATATTTGTAAATGCATGAAATCCATGACATTTAGCTCGCAATAATAAAAAAATTAATATAAATTCCATGGTTTTTAGTCTCTGTCTGAGGCGTGCGGCCAGGATATTACCACCAAACACATGCTTCCTGTAGTTTTGAAGATGTCCAATGACCAGGTGGCCAATGTACGCTTCAATGTAGCCAAGTCACTTCAGAAGATTGGACCTGTCTTGGATAGCAAATTAATCTTGATGTAATAGTTGCGTTACTCATTAAGCTTTCCTTTTACAGCTGTCTCCAAACAGAAGTAAAACCAGTGTTGGAGAAACTGGCATCGGATCAAGATATGGATGTTAAATACTTTGCCCAGGAGGCCATCAGTGGTGAGTTAACTCATCTGATGCTGCATAAATTACATCATTCTATTGAACCTCACAACATATTTTTTTGGTTCCTCCATGCAGTTCTTGCCCTGGCCTAATGTACCTTCTTGCCGAATGTGAAATCCACCCTCAAGCTGACCTCCATTTGTATTTATTGACGTCCAGGATCATCCACTGGACTGTTTATGGAGAATCAATGTGTTTTGCTCCCTCGGTGAGAAATGTTTTCGGGAAACTTGGCTTCTCTCAATGTTTTGTTCGACTGTAGCTCTCGTCACCCTCAGCTGTGAATGAAATTTGACCACATACAGTCTCGCTCTACATTCTTAACCTGCGATAATGCTGCTGTGCCCTCTTAATAGGTCTGTTTTCACTTGTTAAAGTCGCACCTTCTAGATGCCGTTTTACTATTCACGTAACAATGTAATGACTACTTAGCCTTTATTGCATCATAGGTTTAGAGAAGATATTTTATTAAATACAGTGAGGAATTTGAACACCCTGCTATTTTGCAAGTTCTCCCACTTAGAAATCATGGAGGGATCTGAAATGGTCATTGTAGGTGACAATGGCCTGGACATGTGCTGGTTTAAGCAGGGACGTGGGAGAACTTGCAGTATAGCAGGGTGTTTAAATATTTATTTTCCTCACTGTATATCGGTCGAGATATGTTAACCTGTAGTAACTTCAGTTGTCCTGATGGTTGCAATGTTGCTTAAGTGTCGAGTTTTGACCCACACATGCGTAAAGAAAGGTAAAGGGCACAACCATCTTTTAAATATTTTGTTTCCTGTACGTTGGTCCTCAGGCTGACTGTTATGGACCCCCTGGAAGCACTGTCTGCATGCCTCTTCATTCAGTGGGCATGCTTAAATATTGTTCTTATCTTCTTAAAGGGACCATGACAAATGTGACGTCCTTCCTGTAACAGACACTCATAAACGGCCCTATATATTTTCTGGAAGCAAGTTTTTTTCTTTCTGTGCCATTTGATCATATTGCACATTTTTTCTGTGATTTTGTAACTTCTCTTTCATAAAAATGCATTTTCATGTGTCAGTAGACATTGAGGAGAACCCCATTAACCACAGGGGACATTTTTGAACTTTCTCTTATGTTTTCAACTAACACAATGTGCTTTGGCTGTGATGTTGACCTCTGCAGCTTCTCTTCAGTGCGTCAGTAAACTAGTATCTTCCGTGTTATCAGTGTCATTAGAATGTGTGCTTTGGATTTTATATGAATATGGTCACATTGCCCTTGATAGTAGGGGAAACTCAATAAAGAACAATATATAACCTGATTTCACAGTTTGGGGTCTTTTTGTAATCCATCAAATCATATACAGAACAGTAAATGCAATGTATCTGCTGCACCAGAACAAATAACCAACAATGCATTGTATGGGTCAAATTATATATGTTTTGGGCTGAAAATCATTAGGATATCAACAAAAGATCATGTCCCATTGTGATTTATTTGAAATGTTCTACCATAAATATGCCAAAAATGTATTTATGAATAGTAGCATGTGTTGTTAAAGCAACACCAAAGAGTTTTCTTACCTTAAAATAACGTTTCCAAAAAAGTTTCAGTCGTTCATCCACTCGAAACAGGATGAACGGCACTTTCACATTCGCTTTGCAGCCCTCTATCGGCCAAAACCGCACTAAAGAAGTTTCCAACCGTCGAGTCGCGGACCTGTAGTTCGAGTGAAAACTACAAAAACTTGCTTTACAGCAGACCTACAATCCAATCAGAGCCAGCTATGCTGCAGTATTTACGACAGTGGTAATGGACAATTCCGCTTCTAACCCGTAGGGGGAGCAAAGAGCAAAAACTCTTTAGTGTTGCTTTAAAGACTACGTTTGGACAACTTTTAAGGGGTAGTCTAAAGCTATTTCTGACTTACACCACTGAAGAGTTCAACATGATCGCATGGAAAGTTGTGTTAAAGTCACGCAAAATTTAATTAATTTATTTGTGTCCATGGTACGAAATTCAGCTTTTATTCGTGCCTTGAGCTGAATGTCTTTAGTTTATCAGATTTATAAAAAAGACTTTTCAGAGATATGAAGGATGCAATACTACTCTATATGTACTTAAGATTAAGTTAATATTAGAAATACACCCTTTAATGGCAATTTTCTGGTTTTTGAACCCTTGGATTTCAGATTAACATATCAGCCAAATATTGTCCAATCCTACCAAATCATACATCAACGGAAAGCCTATTTATTCAGTTTTCAGATGATGTATAAACCTTGTGACTGGTTTTGTGGTCCGGACTCCAGGGTCACACAATCAAAGAATGTAAAATTTAGGTGTCACAAGATCTCATCCAATCTTCAGTCACGTAAAGGATTATTAGGAACACCATACTAATAGTGTGTTTGACCCCCTTTTGCCTTCAGAACTGCCTTAATTCTACGTGGCATTGATTCAACAAGGTGCTGAAAGCATTCTTGAGAAATGTTGGCCCATATTGATAGGATAGCGTCTTGCAGTTGATGAAGATTTGTGGGATGCACATTCAGGGCACGAAGCTCCCGTTCCACCACATCCCAAAGATGCTCTATTGGGCTGATCTGGTGACTGTGGGGACCATTTTAGTACAGTGAACTTATTGTCATATTCAAGAAACCAATTTGAAATGATTCGAGCTTTGTGACATGGTGCATTATCCTGCTAGAAGTAGCCATCAGTGGATGGGTACGTGGTAGTCATAAAGGGATGGACATGGTCAGAAACAATGCTCAGGTAGGCCGTGGCATTTAAATGATGCCCAATTGGCACTAAGGGGCCTAAAGTGTGCCAAGAAAACATCCCCCACACCATTACACCACCACCACCAGCCTGCACAGTCGTAACAAGGCATGATGGATCCATGTTCTCATTCTGTTTACGCCAAATTCTGACTCTACCATCTGAATGTCTCAACAGAAATCGAGACTCATCAGACCAGGCAACATTTTTTTCAGTCTTCAACTGTCCAATTTTGGTGACCTCATGCAAATTTAGCCACACACACACACCCAGCGCAGTGGGTCGCCATTCACTGCAGTATCTAGGGAGCTCCTGGGGAAAAGGTGCCTTGCTCAAGGGCATCGCAGTCACTTCCTGCCAGAGAATCAAACTTGCGACCTTTAGGTTACAAGCCCCTCTTCAACCATTAGGCCACAAATGCCCCCCAATGCCCTATATATACACAGATCAGCTTAAACATTAAGACCACCTGCCTAATATTGTGTAGGTCCACCTTTTTGCCACTTAAACAGCCCTGACTCGTCGAGGCATGGACTCCACTAGACCTTACTATCAGAACCAGCATTCACTTTTCCGCTACAGTAGCTCGTCTGTTGGATCAGACCACACAGGCATCAATGAGTCTTGGCCGCCAATGACCTTGTCACCGGTTCACTGCTTTTTCTTCCTTGGACCACTATTGATGGGTGCTGACCACTGCACACCGGGAACACCTAGAACTGCTCTGACCCATTCGTCTAGCCATCACAATTTGGCCATTGTCAAAGTCGCTCAGATCCATTTTTCCTGCTTTTAACACATCAACTACACTTGTCCCCAAAGTAAGGATCTGAACGACTTTGATGCACGTGGGTGGCCCGTGTGGTCCGATCCAACAGACGAGCTACTGTAGCTATAATGGCTGAATAGGTGAATGCTGGTTCTGATAGAAAGGTCTTTTGGAGTCCATGCCTTGACGGGTCAGGGCTGTTTTGTTGGCAAAAGAGGGACCTACACAATATTAGGCATATACAAACAAAATTATTAACGTAACACTTTTGTTTTTGCCCCATTTTTCAGCAGCTGAACTCAAAGATCCAATACTTTTTCTATGTACACAAAAGGCCCATTTCTCCCAAATATGTTCACAAATTTGTCTAAATCTGTGTTAGTGAGCACTTCTCGTTTGTCAAGATAATCCATCCATCTCACAGCTGTGTGGGGCATTAATCATTTTGTGATTTCAATTAATACTGATTTTTTTGTTATATTGTTTGTGTTCTTCTGAACTGAATGAATCACAAAAGGCTTTAATCTTGTAATGCTGTTATTTTTAGTGCGCTATATTTACAACAATAGCAAGGTCTAATAGCCTGTGAGAGCGCCGTCAACACTTTAAGCGTTTGTTCTGACAAAGCTGTCAAATGTGGAGTCTGAATTATCGCTGCTGCTGTCGTGCCTGAAACATCACGACTCACCTTTCGAGTATGTTGGTGCTTTAATCATCAGAGATAAATGAGTGGTTCTTATATTGGCATGCATCAACTCTTTAATAGCTCTGCTTATGCTATTGTTGTCTATTGTTGTTTGTGCAAAATTTACTTACAGTAAACAGGGAAAGTTACTAACCTATTAAATAAAGTGTTGCATTGTATATCTGGTCTAAAATGACATTTTTAGGGGCACTTTCCGAGACCAGGCATTGTAAATCTGGTCTAAAATAAATTTTTTATAATGTTTGTAAATATATTTACAAACATGTTGCAAAACTAACAACTGATGATTAGTAATGTACGGAGTCATGTAAAAATCATGTAATACCTGCTATCATATCCAAATCTGAAAATAATTTCATAATTGTAACTCCTAAAAGTCTCATAAACTAATAATTTGGAGCATCAACATTATTGATTTCACTTTGATCTCAATCTTTGACATGGCCTTACTCAGTAAACATTAAAGATATCAAAGTTATATGTTCATAGAAATATAACTCTCGTGCAAAACATTTCACTCAAGAAACGTCACTTTTATTTCCCCGTTTGTGCAAGGATTTCAGCATTTTTACCTGAATGTAACAAAATTGATAATGTGGTTACATTTTGAGAAGTAGCACTGAAAAACAACCATAACAAAACCGTTTACTTTTTAATATTTAAAGAAATACCAATAGTCAAGAAAGTCCTGTCTACAAATGTTAAATTGTTACGATAATATCTTTTTTATATGCATAAGACACGTTCACTACCAAGAACCATCAGAACTCTATTAATCTAGATATTGCTATGTTGTGAATGACATAAACTGCTGGGGCATGATAACTATAAAAATCCACATAGTGGACTTTGAAACCGAACCTATAGAGACTTTGGTTTAAGATGTCTTTCAATGTGGGTGCTTCATACTGTATTTCCAAACTGGAAGTTTTCATTTTAAATCTGAGCCATTTTCCTATAAACACTGTTCAACCAATTAAGGCCGAAGTATGGTCCATTTTAGTGCGTTTGCAAGGGTCTGGGTACTCTGACGCAATTTTCGTCATTAGAAGAGTGCATTCGTTCTGTTTGCGCACCGCCAAATTTTTGGAAAGGTCGCACATGCGCCTACCGGAGAATGTAGTATGCAGCCCAGGAGGTGCATTGCATTTTGTCACAATGTGCATGCGTCAAACATCTGTGTACATGTACAAGTCAAATAAAATAAACTATTCTTTACTGAGGGGAACACGTAAAAAAACTATACTCCGGGCTTTAGAGTACCATTGCAGACTTTTTGAGAATAAAACTCAAAAACACTGTACTGTAGGTACTGTAATGTAAGTTTCTAAAGTAGTTATTTTAAAGCCCGGAGTATAGTCACAAACTTTCAAAAGTACTTGCACAGTATAGTTTATTGACTTCGACGCTATGCATTGTGACAAAATGCAATGCATCACCAGGGCCACATAATAGAGGTCTTCATGGGTCCACTTAGATCTGAAAAACCTGAGGTCCGAGCAGGTTCGGGTCTAAAAGTTTCACGTGTGCCTTGGGCACGGGTCGGGTATAATATTAGCGCGCCATCGGGTAATTTAAAATGAATGTTTTTCCCGAACGGACCAGAGAGCACCTAATTAATAAATTTTGTTGAACAAGGCCTGTCAATCAATTTTGAATGCACATTTTACAACACCTTGGTGTTGTCGTCAGACCCTGGATTTCCACCGACTGCGGAACGGCTGTCAATCGGTTTCCATTCAAGTCAATGTGTGTATTTCCACTTACTGCGTTCCGAATCTGTCACAGCTCCGGCCATCCGCAGCTTCCGGAACAAATACGCAGAGCTTCTATTTTTGACGGATGCCGGACAGCTCCGCAGGGCGAAGCCATGACTATATCGCGTGATCATACCTGAATTCGCGAGATCTCGTGTTGTGATCTGGGCTGGTCCCGCAAAACGTCATAATTTAACGTCATAATGGGTGGAGACAGAACTAGATATCGCGTGATCACGAGAATTTGCGAGACCTCATCACTTCAGCACGCAGCCGCTCTGCAACAAATACGGAACTGGTGGGTATTGGCGGACGGCGGAGCCGATCTGCAGCCACTCCGCAGTTGGTGGAAATCCGGGGAGATAATAAATGAAAATTAATGGAGCGGCTGGCCAAATTGGTTGCAAGGCCAACAGGGTTACTTTCTGTCTAACTGGTGCATGCAGGGATGCAAACTGCACACACGTCAATGGTGTTTACATTTGGGTCCAATCGGTTAAAAAAGGGATTGGATCATTAAGAATGATTTTTGCGATAATCAGGTGCGGTTAAAAGTGATTTGGGCCATTTCGGGTCAGGTACATTTCTTTGGACCCATGAAGACCTCATACTACATTCTCCTGTAGGCGCATAATGTACATAGGGTTTCAAAAATCTGGTTAGTCATTTCTTCTGATGACTAACATTGCATCATGCCCAAAATGGACCATACTTCGGCCTCAAGTCAACATGACAACAAAGTCAGTTTACTTAATACATGTTTCCTGGTCTGGAAGTTTGTCACATTGCAGAAGTACAACTGGGTGGAAATGGCATTTATGTTAATGTTATTTCTTTAATTAGTTTAAGTACTAATATTTACACATTTTCTCTGTTAATAATCTATTATTAAAAATTCCACAATACAAACAACAAAACTTGAGTAGCTACTGATAATTTAAGGATGAAATACTTATAAAAACACTGAAACTCGTTGAGCTTGAAAGTATTACAGGAAAAAAGGAATATTGCTTTAATACTGATCGAAACTCTAAGGTAGCTGCACTGTTTAATTTGTGCTTACCGAACGCATTTTCAAGACACTAACACATCTCAAATAACTTTTTAAACAGAAGGTCTGTAATGGTCTACCACAGGACCAAGTGCACGAGATGGTATGGTCTGTAGGTTTATATGTAGCTGGACACAAACCATGGCATCCTTATTGACCCTGAAGGTTTTCTTCCATCAGTACTTCCCTAAAATGAGTCGTGCCTGAGATCCAGCCTCAGAGTGGCTTGTTTAACCAATAAACATCTAGTTGACGAGTACACAGCCTTGCGGGGCCTCTGCGGTCTCCATCTCACAGTCCAACAAGGGAACTTCGGGAGCGGGCTGTGGTGATGGAGACTCCGCTTTACCTGGTGGGAGTCCAGGATGGGTGGGACTCCACGCATAAAGAGGCTCGGGAGGGAGGGACGGTGTATAGTGTGTATGGCCGTCTGAAGATTTGGGTGGAGGTGCTGGAGACCAGTCCGAGTAGGGGGCTGACTTGGTGCTGGGCTCCAGAAAGGGGGTTAGGGTCTGGGTCCTTGTGAAAGAAGGGGGATCTTGAGAAGGGGTGAAAGGATCCTCTGCCAGCTGCATCTGGTGGAAATAGGCCTGGACCTGAGACTGCTTCTGGAGATAGAGCCGTTTCTGCTGTAGTCTGCTCGTGGGGTCAGAAATAAACATGAATGTCAGAACTTAAAACCATCAGCGGTTCTGGGGACGTTCCATAAGATTGCAAAAGCAGTCGTTTCTGACCTGTGCTCTTGTAGTTGTTGCTCCAAAGTGCGTGGTGCAGCCTCTTTACAAAATGCCTGACCACTTCCAAGACCACTAGACAACTGACTGGCCCTCTATAAAACAAGGCATAAAAATAAGAATGGTCCGAAGTTCTTGACCTTCTTTGCACTTCTCTTTGGGGACATGTACACCAAGGCGTTTACGCTTGGGTATGTTTTCAATTGCTTCCTGTGGAAGCGCTGTGCTTTTCAAAAACGACAACAGGTGGTGGGTTTTGTCCACCGCTCTGTTTTTCAGCGTTCAGGTCTCAGAGTTGAAAAATGTTCAACTTTGGGTGAAACGCTCAGCTTGTCAATGTCACTTTTTGTTCAGCAATCCAATCACAGTGGAGGAGGGGTGGGACAAATACCACAACATCCAACCTGTGCGTCGTTTAAGGACTGATAAACAGAACAAAAGTATCATAGCAAACCAAAACGCTTAGCTGAAGAAACGCTGGCAAGAACCCACAGTTGACGCCTGCCTGGCGTTTTCAGCAGTATTTAAACGTTTTTGTGTACACGCCCCCTTAGTTGATCTCTTACAAAGTTGACCATCAGCATATGCTGGTCTATACATGTCTCCACCAGGTTGATTAAATAGCTTAACTAACAAGAGTTCCTTGGTCAACTAGCTTCAACAGAACAACCATTCTTGGTCAACCATTGAAGCAGAACTTCTTCCAAAAAATGGAAGAACGGCTAAGCATACACTGTAAAAATGCTGGGTTGTTTCAACTCATGGTTGGGTCAAATATGGACATCTAGGCTAATTTAAACCAGCAATTGATTTTTGACCTAGCCATAGATGGCAACATCCCACAATTTTTAAAGTGTGGCTAAGGTTGTTCACCAATAAACCAGCACTGACCTACTCTTCAGTTCACCACAAACTACAGTCTAAAAATGGCTGGGTCATTTTTCATGCTCTGTAAATATTGGACAGAACACACCTCAAAAATGACCCAATGCCAGGTTGTTTTAACCCAACTGCTGGGTTACTATTGCCGTTTTTCTATTGCATAGTTCCCTGCGGTTTAGGTCGGCTCAACTCAACTCACTTCAACCCAACATTGGGTCATTTTTAACCTAGCACTGGGTAATTTTTAACCCAGTATGTGTTTTGTCCAATATTTACCCAGCACGGGTAAAAAATAACCCAACCATTTTCAGAGTGTAAGGTTGGAGATAGAATGCAATGTTTTTTTGGCACCAATGTTAGGTCTACTGGCATTTTAAGGTAAGGTCTTATTCAGCCGTCATACCTGTAGTCTCTGAGCGAGGTACTGTGTCTCCAAACTCTGCCTTCTGGACAGCATATAAGGGTGCATCTTACCAGCGAACACTGTTGTATCTTTTCCACTTGGACATTGGCGTCCGTCACCCTGAAATTATTGAAAAGATCAACATAAACATAGGCCCAATCCCATTTCTCTGTCTTCCCCCTTCCCCCTACCCCTTAGTTTTGCATGTTCACGTGAATGTGTAAAACTAAGGGGTAGGAGTAAGGGGTAAGACAGAAAAATGGGATTGGGACATAATCAACTAGAGAGAAACCATTTTTAAACACTGACACTTAAGATTCAAACCGCAGGATACCTGGTGACTGTATGGATGATGAGGGTCTAATAGCTCCTGCGTGTTAATGATGACATTTGTATTTCCTCCAGCATCTCCTAACACTATCTGGGCTTTGTTTAACTCCAGGATGCCCTTGGTTCTGGCCAGGTTCTGGAGGTGTTGCCTAAATGCCCCTAAACCTGTATAACAACGAGCGCGTTAATACAAAGATTCAGATACACCAGAGGAATCATTTCTGTGTTTGCTGCAGAGGTGGTCTGACTCATAGTTTGGACTACGGCTATAATTAGCCGCGAACTGAATCACTGAGATTATTTTCAGGTTTAAAAGTAGACGTTATTCACGAAAGGTCAGATTTCAGTCGCGATGAGTGTTTTGTGTGGTACCAATGGATCTACTAAAAATACTGATGCAAATAGATGCCTACAGCGACCAGGATAGAGGCGGTCACACTAGATATTTTGATCCATTCATAGGAATACAAACGTGGGTAAATGAATGTGCTTGCTTTATTGCTTGCTACAGATTTGTGCAGTGAAAAGACGTTTGGCTTATAAAGAATCGAGATCAACCTTAGACAGTTCCAAATCGGTTTCAAAGAATGTCATTTGCTGTATATTAGTTAAGACGCTGTCTGACCTTGCGTAAGGGATGTATCAGATGCCCGGCGTCCCTCTCTGAAACTGACTAGTGAAGGATTATGAGCATCCTGCCCTTCTGGGTTGGTCATCTGTAGGGTTGGGTCAGGTGGCTTCATGTTGAGGAAGTCCGGAGCGGTGGAGCTGGCAGGTGTAGTGTTTAATGGATCTTTTACAGCTGAATTCTCCTCAGGCAAGCTGAAGTCACTTTGAGTTGAACCCATGCTGTATTCTGAGTCCATACTGCCCAGAGATGGGTTAAGACCTGAGGTGAGCAAACAAATTAAAATGTCTTTTACATGACTGATAACTCTTTTAGTAATTGCAATATGGTTTCCTTTGGAGGGAACTTGTGCTGTGTCACACGTAGTGACGCTATGGGAACGCCTCCAGAAATGAGTGCGTCTGAATGTGCACATCAAATTCAACCAATGGTGGGGTGTAACATTGAGCCAGAAGTATAAAGGGCGATCTGAAATATATGCCTAGGAAGGCGTAACAGGGACGCAGGAAGTATGGCAAGGGAGATGCAGCAGGGAACAAGAGTTGCATATGTAACTCGACATTGCAATAGTTTCACTGGACAAGTTTAGATAAAAAATCTGTTTAAATGTGTATTCTAACGGATACTTCATATGTGCGTCCCACTACCTTTATTGTTTATTTATTGTGTATAGTCTGAGGTCCAGGACTGCAATACTAACCTGTGATGGGCAGCACGGGCGGTTGGTTGGTGACCTCAGACAGAGTATGCCTTCGCTGACTAAAGCGAGCAGCATTGAAGGCGGTGAGAGGCGCAGCGTGCACCTCCTCTGCCTCGATACCCTCATCGATGGACGTCTCCATAACGTTACCAGGCAGAGAGCTGCTGACTTTGCGGGCGATGACCGGCGGGAGCGGGTCTAGTAGGTACCCGTTCACCTGAGATATAAATACGCACACTGTTAGCAAAATGAATTATTTTGGGATGAAACAGCTCAGCAACTTGCAAGTGAACTGAAACTTGAAATGAAAGCTGGGTTTTTGACTAGCTTAACCTTAAAAACCATGCTGCTTGTTAGCTATAAGCTTTATGAGAATTACCTCTAGGCTGGTATTTACATCATCCCTGCTTTTCTTTTTGTCTGTATGACTGCAGGTCCATGAATCTGTCATCATTTTTTCTGAATTATGTAATGCTGCTCTGTCAAATCAAATGCCCACAGGCTACCATCAGCTTACATGAATTACAATAAGCCAGCTGAAATGCTTTTGTAACACTGTGACCTCAGCTTGTTTGAAAAGGTCCCTATCTCGCCATCTGTTGTAAGATTGACTTTTATGCATCTGGCAAATTCTTTTCAAAGTGACTTCAGCGTATACATTTGATTAGTTTGTGTTTTTACTAGTAGCTCAACCCTTGACCCTGATGTTGCAAGTGTCTACAAGTAGAAGCACATGAAGCAAACAGAACAAGACTTGTTGAAGGGCAAACAGGAGATCCAAAAGATGTGTTAAAGCTGGATGTCAATAAAAACAGTATCTATGGAGATTGCCTCGCCACAGTCAAGGTGGCAAATATCGTAGTCGCACTTCACACGGATAGTAAGATTGCACCCGGCGCTGACACGTCATTGGTTTTTACAAAGGCAGTGGCTGTGGTGTTGTGTAATCACATTCAGTAAATCTGACGTGCTGCTGTTACAGTAACATCAGACTGCAAAAAAAAATCCAGACTCCAAATCCATGCAGGGCAATATGAACATTAAATAACAAAATCGTTAGGGGTGGGCAAGTTGACCACCAGTGGCGGGCGGTGACTTTTTTCCGGGGCGCATGAGGCGAATCTCTTGAAAACATGTATTAATTCTTATACCATTTCTCCATAGAATGTACAATCAAGCTCAATTAGATGGCGCCTTGCCACTAACATTAACTCAGGCTACAATCACTGTTATTCATAAAAAAGGTAAAGATGAATTAAATGTAGGCTCATATCGCCCAATTTCTCTATTAAACTTAGATTATAAAATATACGCAAAAATACTCGCCAATAGATTAACTCCTTTAATGAATACAATAATTCATAATGATCAAACTGGCTTTATATTAAATAGATCCTCAACGTCTAATTTACGCCGTCTGTTTGATATTTTATACACTGACAGGAAAACCCACAACGACCTAGCCATATTGACTCTCGACGCCGAAAAGGCGTTTGACCAGATAGAGTGGGAATATCTGTTCGAAGTACTAAAACGATTTAATTTAGGTGAGAGGTTTATAAAATGGATAAGACTTTTGTATACAAATTCTAGAGCACAAATTCATACTAATCGCAACCTATCTTCGTCATTTCATTTGTTCAGAGGAACACGACAAGGATGCCCCCTGTCAGCACTAATCTTTGCTCTTGCTATTGAACCACTTGCACAAAGTATCCGTTTAGACCCCCAAATATACGGCTATCAGACTAAGACCACTACAAATAAAATATCGCTATATGCAGATGATATTTTGTTATATGTGACCAAACCTCTCCTCTCCATACCATATATTCTTGAAAAAATTGAAATGTTTGGGAAATTTTCAGGATATCGAATAAATTGGACCAAGAGTATATTAATGCCAATTCATGATATCCCTCAAATAACGTTGGCAAGGTTTCCCTTTAAGGTTACTACTGATAAATTCACATACTTGGGTATAGAGATTACAAAGCAACTCTCCTCCCTCATGCAGTCTAACTTTTTACCTTTATTAGAAAAACTCAAAAATAAAATAAAATTTTGGAAAACCTTGCCAATATCACTACTTGGGAGGATAAACGCCATTAAGATTATCTTTTTACCACAAATATTATACCTGTTTCATAATTTCCCTGTTTTTTTAACAAAATCATTCTTCAAAAAAATTGATTCAATTATAAATCCATTTTTGTGGGACTACAAAACGCCAAGAATTAATAAAAAACATCTAACCAAATCTAAAACGAATGGAGGCCTATCCCTTCCAAATTTTATGATGTATTATTGGGCGTGTGCTTTTAAAAAAATAAACTCCTTCAACATCACTTCTAACACACTCCCCACTTGGTTAATTATTGAAATGGAAGACTGTGATCCATATTTACCTACAGCCCTAATACTCTCACCAACACTACCTGACAAAGCAAAGGGCGTTCAAAACCCAATTATACATAATTTGTCTCGTATATGGAAACAAATCAAATTGCACTTTACCCATAAAACGCTACCCCTTTCTTTACCAATTGCTAAAAATCCATCCTTTACTCCTTCTAACTTAGATTTGACCTTTTCAGACTGGAGGCAATTAGGATTATGTTATATCCGCGATATGTATATTGAAAATAAATTTGCTTCATTTGCACAACTTCAAAAAAAGTTCAAACTACATAACAATAATTTCTTTAGATACCTACAGGTTAAAGACTATATTCGAAAATTTATGCCAGGTTTTGAGACACAACCACAATCTATGCTAGATGAATGTTTTACTATATCTCCATATAAAGATAAATTTATTTCTATCATATATAATAAATTACAAACAATGTCTTCCCCCTCGTCCAATAAATATAAAGACAGTTGGGAGAAAGATATGGGTATTCATATTCCTGATGACATCTGGGAAGAATCTCTAGAATACATACACTTCTGTTCTAATAACACGAGACATTGTCTTATACAGTTTAAAACTATACATAGGCTTTATTTTTCAAAAGCAAAGATTCACAGTATTTTTCCGAACACCTTAGCAAACTGTGATAAATGTCAGTCCCTCAATGCAACACTTTTTCATGCTTTTTTTTCTTGCCCGAAAGTTACTAGTTATTGGTCTGATGTATTCAACGTACTGTCAAGAATTCTTAAGATTACATTATCATTGGACCCATTGTTGATTATCCTTGGCACATCACAGGTATTTAGAAAATTGACTCCAACTCAACAACGATTCATTTCCTATTCTCTTATTATTGCAAAAAAGTTACTTTTGATGTCATGGAAAGGACCAGCGATACCCACTGATAAAATGTGGCTTCGAGACTTGTCCAATACTTTACATTTAGAAAGAATCAGATATCTGTTGAAGGATAATCTCTCAGGCTTCTATAGTATTTGGCAACCCTTCATAGATTTCTTACAATCAATATCTGTATAATTTCTTTTATTTATTTTGTATAAATTCTTATTGCACTTTATACTACAAAACTGTCTTTATCTTCCGCGTGGTTGTCCTGTCGTTTATATCTTTTTTTTCTTTTTTTTTTTTTTTTTTACCCGTCGGTTGTTTTGTTTTTGTTTATTTATATAAAAATACATGAGCTTTTCTCATATTGTTGGTTGAAAATTGTATATTTTGTATATGCCCAATAAAAAAAAAAAAAAAAAAAAAAAATGTTCAATGGCAATGACAAGATGCAATTGAGGTATTTTTATTACATTTTTATATTGCCATTGGTTTAATTTTCAATTTAATTACAAAAAAAAAAAAAAAAAAAAAAAAAAAAAAAAAGAAAACATGTATTTAGCCCCGTTATGTGTGTGGCTCGTCATGTCAAAATATAGATGGGTTGGACTTCATGCGGTGCATGTCAAAATACGTGCCTGCTGCAGACACTTTGAAGGGGTTTATGATAAAAGAGACGCTCTCGTCGGCCAGGTACTCGCGTAATCTCATGTTGTGTAATCAGAATTTAGTGTTAAGTTAGTGTCTTGCGAGTATTTTGTCAATTTTTATTACCGTATTTTTCCGACTACAAGCCGCAGTTTTTATTCATAACTTGGCTGGTGCTGCGTCTTATAGTCAGGTGCGCCTTGTAAGTCGATATGAATAAATTGACATTTATGAGGCAAGAGACATTACCGTTTACAGCCGCAAGAGTCCGCTATATGCTTGCTCCTGTACTTATGTAATTCAATGGATTCAGTGATGCGGAATGACGAGTCTGAACTTCACGCTAGTTGGCTTGTTCGGTTAATTTAGACTATTCAGCCTTCCAGGTAAGTTCTGTATGCTATGGTTTATCGTTTAAATAACTGATAATATTACCCTTAAAGTACAGACATCTATTCAGTCTGCTGTTCTGTCTGCTATTGTTTAGTTGAATAACTTGCCTTTTCAGATTAAATGTCTGTTCTTCGGCTTGGATTTTGTGAAATAATTTTCTAAATAAACGCGACAAATAGTCCACTGTGACTTATATATGTTATTTCGTCTTAATGACGCATTTTTGAATGATGCGGCTTATACTCCGGTGCGGCTTATAGTCCGGAAAATATGGTATAAACCCTTTCAATGCATGTGCCGCAGGCATGTATTTTGGCATGCTGCATGATGCAGATAGGTTCACATGACGCAACGAACACATATTTTGAATATATTATAGATCATGGTATGAGTAACATCACAGTTGGTGTATAAATTAAATGGATGGTTCACTCAAAAATGAATTAGTTCTGTCCCATTGTTCTGAACCATTCACTTACATATTATACTTTTTTCTACTATGGAACTCAACGGGGCCTCTGATCGGCCTTATTTCTTTGATGTGCTGAACACAAAGATATTTGTAACCAAACCGTTTTGGAACACCATTGACGTCCATAGTATTTTTTCCTACTATGGAAGTCAATGGTGGTCCAAAACAGCTTGATTCCAATTATTTATTGTGTACAACAGAAGAAAAATATTTATAAAGGTTTGGAACAACTTGAGGGTGGATAAATGATGACCGAATTGTCATTTTTGGCTGAACCATCCCTTTAGGATAAAATATTTTTCTTCCTGGAAAAATAAGTCTGTATTTTTAACTCTTTCCCCGCCATTTATGAGTTATCTCGTCAATTAAGAAAAAAAACATTTGCATAAAAAACGTGTTTTATGTTAATCTGCAATACCGCGATTACTAGACGGCACACTTACCCAATTTATGAAATAACTAAAGCCAAAATGTTATTTACTCATTTTAAACTCTATGTATGTTTTGATAATCGTTCTGAATCTGATCTCTAAAAAAATTCCTTTACAAAAATGCAATTATTTCAGCTTTTTGCAAAAAAATATTTTTAAAGAAAAATACCCATATTTAAGAGCTTATAAGCAGAGAAAAAAATATAGATAGGATGAAACATTTTGATTGTTTGTTTATTGTTTGTTTTTGTGAAAATCACAAAAAAATGCTGGCGGGCAACTTTTCAAAAAATGGCTGGCAGGGAATGAGTTAAAGTCGCAATGAAATTGAAATGTTTTGGAATGTTGTGTTTTGTTTTCTTTTTACAAATGACTTATCTGTGAGCGTCATTATGTAAAAAAATTAAAGTTCCCTCATAATCTTTAATCAAAAATGCATATCTCCCCCCTCCTCGAAACGATATGGTATGGTAGGTGGGCGTGGTCCGTGAAAAGATCGCAGCAAATAGAAACATGACCCAACTTAAAGCAAGTTGAAATAATTTCTCAATACACACAACCGGCGCAACGTCATAGAATGTCTCTGAACAGGTTCACGCCCACTTTTGGGGGAAATCAGACTAGGCCTTCTATTGGCTTCCAATCAAAACAGCGGAACAAAGCAACCTTCACACACAGCCAGCAGGGGCAAACAACCCATGAAATCACTCAGATCAAACATGTTGAGCAACTATCCGTCCACCCTGCCCGCCACAGAGCGCGAAAGATACATTAACATATTTAATTTGGTCAATACAAAAACATATCTCCTTCATTCTCCCAGCATCAAATTTGTGTAACAACGCTCCCTATTGGCCAGAGGTGTCTTACCCGGACATTTACTCGTACCTCATCAAGTCAACAGGGAAGCAAGTGAATGATTTTACTTCGTATTTGAAAGTTACTTCGTATTTATTTATTATGTCTTTATATTTAGAGTAATGAGTGAACTTTTCCGTCCAGCCATACAACTAACTGGCTTAGTGATTTTCCAGCAATCACTGGATGGCGTTGTTACACAAATTAGACGCTGTGAGAATGAAAGGGACATGTTTTTATATTGACCAATGTGTAATAAATGTGTTAATGTATCTTTCGGGCTCTATGGCAGGCAGGGTGGACAGATAAATACTCGACGTGTTTGGTCTGAGTGATTTCGTGGGTTATTTACGCCTGCCGGCTGTGTGGAGACGTTGCTTTGTTCCGCTGTTTTGAATGGAGGCCAATGGAAGGGCTGCTTTTTTATCCCCCAAAAAGGGGCGGTGACGAAATTTACAGTCAAGTTCCCGGATGTGCCGGTAGTCCGTATGGACGAAGTCCAGCCCTGCCTTTTTTCATTTCAGAAGTCGTTTCACTTGGATATACGTCACCAAGGGGAAAATAAGACAATTTGTACTTATGTTTCATGGCGACTTTAATATTTGATAAATTATTTTCTCTACAATATTTGAAAGCGGAGACAGACCAAAAGAAAAGATTGGTATAAATCTGGAATGAGTCCAAAAGGCATTGCATTATGCAACACGAGTTCAAAACAGAGGATTAAAACTAATATTAGAATAATTCTGATTGTGTAAGTCAGATACGGTAAGCTGTACATCCCACTAATACCTCATAAATAAATCTTTGTCCTTTCGCACATATTCACAGCCACACAGTATATATCGTCATACATCCCAGCTGTACATTCCCTTGGTGCTGTCTGGGTCACGGGTAGCATTAAATGCGTAAGATATACCTACACTGACGCAAAACCCCAATGGTGTGCGCTGAAATCATAAAGGGATGTTTGATTTTTTCATATCTACGCAGGTGATATTTTAGGATACCGCAGCTCTGCCGAGATATTGGTGGTGAGTAATGAAGAAGAGATCAGGCTGACACGCAGGCTGAGGAACTTCACACGCTACAAACAAAAGCTCCCACTGTCGTCATACAGCAGCGCCAATGAGTAACGCTGCTATTTAAAACATGCAGCCCGAGCTTATAAAATATAGCCTCGAGTCGTAAAGAGAGAGGCATTGCTGTCTGTGCGATCACAATATACTTTAAGTAAAATATATTTGACCTTGGGAATGCCCACATCTTCCTCCATGAGGGCCTGGTCTGGTAAAGCAGGGGTTTGTGGGAAAGTAAACGTATCTGTGGTGGTCTGCAGCAGGACAGGAGAACGCAGTTGATGTGCTGTCTGTGAAGGGGTGCCTACTTGAGTTTGAACTGCATTTGTCTGTAAGAAAAAGATAAGACGTTTGTAAACCAGACTATCTGTGACCCTTTTGAGATTAGGAGCATCAAAGTTTGATCTAAATCATTCATTTCGATTTTTAACATGGCCTTAGTCAATGTTAAAAGATGATTTTATGTAGAAAACATGCAAAAAACACTTTGGGTTTTCATGTCAAAGTGTCACAGTAAATGTTGCATTCATAATAATCGATACCCATGATGTCACATCGACATATTCACAGCGGTTTCATTGAAGAAGAATCAGATTCCAGTTTTGTTCCTCGTGATTCCAGTATTTACATTTTTATACCATTGCCATTTCAATATGTCTGGGTAGACTTCACAGATGGGGTTACCTTGACAACAGTCTGCTCAGCGACGGTGCTAGGGCGGCGCTGGCTGGCGTGCAAACGCTGTTCCACAGGGAAACTGCTGCGATGTGCTTTCAAGCGCTCCACAAGCAGGTAGTAGATAGCAGCAAAGTGGTTATAGCTTTTGTTCTGGAGAGACTGTGTCAGGAGAAGTCAGAACGGGAACACTATGTAAAATTTTACAAGAATTATGTTTTTTTTTTTAGAAAATCACATTTACAATTCAATGTATGACTACTGAAGTCAAATAAAATATTCATTCCACCACAGAAGGGCTTTGAAATAGTTAAAGGATTACTCCACTTTCATAAAAAATTTCAGATAATTTACTCACCACCATGTCATTCAAAATCT